>NW_026096216.1:0-92355 GCF_023614345.1 Adelges cooleyi | reverse complement strand
CGTTGAAAATAAAAACAATTAGTACAGAGGCAGTTGTTGAAGCACTTATTTTCCAAATATTCCTAATATTATTTGTAACAAATAATTAAAATTTAAAATTATATTATTATCCAGTGCATTAAATCAAAAAATTATTGATAAATAAGTTTCTTATGAAGAAACCCCTTCAAATAACAAACTATATTGGGCACAAGATTTACAGTGTGATCACTATAAATTTAAGTAAATCAGTAACTCTTCCAAAAATAAAAAGTTGGTCCAAATAAACTTATGGTTATTATAAATGTATGGTTAATATAAGGGTACAAAACATTTCTAGTGGGCCTGGCTTAATAAAAACTTGACCCAACTAATATTTGGTTATTATATGTCTGAGGGTACAGTAAACTTGTTGTTGAAATAGCTTAATACAAATTTGTTCCTGTAAATACTTAGTAAGGCCAATTGTTTATTTAGTTCATCCAATTATAAATTTATCGTGTCCCTATATTAAACCATAGTAAAAGTTGGACTGTTGTTTTTAAAAACATTTACAATTCATTTATTTGGATAATATTATGTGTAGAATAAAATATAAAGGGTTATAATACACATTATTTAAAAATGTAATTTACACTATATTGATACAGTTTTGTTAAAGTATGACGCAGAAGGCAATTTTATTTGTAAGAAAACCGAACGTTAATGTGTATAAAAAAACACTATACCCGGATGAAATATTTCGCTAGCAAAACAACGATTTTGATTAGCGTTGTATAAAACAATTGTCCAATATTCCAAATATTCTTAATATCATTAGTACCATTTTTAATATTATTGCTTATGAAATCTTTCGACTTTGTTTTAATCTATAACTACATATATGTTTGTGTTTCCAACGTTAATAAGAGCTTGGAACAGCAAAAAAGCTCTCATGGATAAACCAAAAAAGGAAGACATTTTTCTTTGTTTTGTTTTTTATGTGTACCTATTCCTGAAACTTAAATTTTGAAAACTATTCACAATGTAAACTAGGTGTTGCTCTCTATATTATAAACAGTTTTCAAGATACCTATTAAAAGAATAACAAAAAAAAATAAACACAATTCCAATTATAAATATTTATTTACAATTTGATTTTGTTATCCGTTAATAATTAATTGTAGATGTTGTTGTAAATGTTAATTTTTTTTTGTATGAGTCAGTTTGTTGTCCAAACAATTATAATTGCAAAGATAGTCTATTCAGTCATTGTTCAAGATGCGTATATTTTTAAATAAACATTAAAAATAACACCAACATTGAGGGGTTAGGTTAAGGGAGGAAGTGGGTTTATAGTTCATTAGACATTTAGAATGTCTAGTACGTAATGGATATTAGAAATCGTCGTTCAGTATAAGAATGAAGTCGGAGGAAAAATAAGTGTTCGATAAAATCCAAAGACAAACGATGCCGCACAAAAAAAAAACAAACGGTGCGTTGAAAATAAAAACAATCGGTACAGAGGCAGTGGTTGAAGCAGCACGGTACGGCAATCTGATACGGTCGGTGGTGGTGGTTATAGGTGGGGATGAGGAGGTGGAGTGGTAGTCGAAATAAAACTCAAACATACCGTTTGTGTTTACTTTAACTGTTGTTGTGCACAAAATATATTCATTATACACATTCGCGATAATATGCGTAAAGGTTTAAAACTAGCCCAACACGTACAATAATTTTTCATACCTAGTTAACTATCCGGATTGTTCAGTTCTCAGTAATTCGTTCAAAGTTCGTAATTACACGTGATTTAAATTTTTCAAAAAATAAAAATGTTAACAAAATGCTTTTTAAGCGGTTTGATGTTTCTTGTACTATGCAGCAGTATGGTATCTGATTCGATTGCGGTAGACCCCAAAGAAGAGATTTCTGAACTTCTGCGTTATCCGGGATGGCTTGGTTTGCCGCCACTGGAAATCGTCGAAGAAAATAGACGTAACCTAGTAAGCATACACGAAGTGATTATGAAAAATAACCAAGGAGAACTCTTGATAACACCCAGAAACTTACCTAATAAAATTCGGCGTACCCAAATTTTCCTGAGTTGCCAGTACACTATTGATTATCTAATATATCAAACATATTTATACAGACTTGGCACAACATGCACGTTTATGACCGCTTTCGTTCATCGGGAATGTCTGCAAAAGTTTATACAGCTATTAAACCCGGAAACCTTAGTATCGCGCATGAAAAGTGCGCTATCGTTTTTCAGTAACTTAATTACGCCAACCGAGTTAAAAACCGCCTTTTTCGATATCCTGGATCACTTTATTAGCTTGCAAAAACTGATCAGCTTACCTAATGACGGAACTAACGTTGATCCATATATTAATGACAAATTAAAAAATATTTTAATAGAATTCGGAAAACTAGAAAATACCGCTATCAAATTTTTCAAAACCTCCTGTCGTCCAGCGGCGCTTTTAAAAGAAAAATTTAGCGATTCAACCGTAGGTTGGAACACGGTCGACGTAAAACTTAAGGAAATATATTACAAGGAGATCAGCGAAGTCGAAAAAATGATCATATTATACCCTTTGATTAATAATGCAATAAAAGAGTTCATAGAAATGGATTACTTTCTCATGGGTTTCAATTACATAAAGGAGTCACAAACTACCGTTTTAAATAAAATTCCCGACCCTCAAACACAAATTACGCTAACAAAGGGGATACTAAATTCTCTCTCTAAATGGTCACTTTATTTGGGAGACTTGATGGTTGTTGTGAATGAAAAGAAATACGGTCTTCAAAGTCTGATCGACATTGAAGTCAACGAGCAAAATATTGACGGTAAAATTCGTCTCCTCTACGACCTGATGAGCGCTTACTTTGTTAAAACATTAAGAGACTTATATTTATACTACACGTCTTTATCAGAACTCTATCATTCGACAATGAAACCTAATGAAAAATATGTCTTTATTGAATCCTTTGTGATATCAGTTAAAAAGAGCGATCCAGTTATACAGTACATGAAAGCCGCTAATATATTTTTTCAAATAACATCTCCTCTGAACACAAATTTGCATATTTCGAAAATCCTAATCATATTCAAGAGTTTTATTGAAATAACAAATTTCGATGGCAAAAAATTGTATAATAGAATTGAGGGAAGGTACAATGAGGAACAGTTACTTATACAAATGAATACTTTCATCGATATTTTGTCAAAAATGAAAAAAGAACTAAACATAATATTCGATCAGATGAAGCCCATATCAGTAGATAATCACACAGATTATGTTGAAAAATCGCAAACAGGTATTGAACAGCAACTCGATGAAAAAATCAATTTGTTCATTGATAAAGTGTTTCCGGAATTTGGGCTTTCGTTTACACTTAATGAAGGGTTAGTTTACGATTAGTTTAATGTTTATAGCTAATGTTTACAGTAAGAAGTCCGAATGTTTAGACTAATGACAATCAGGAAAATGTTAAATATAATAACAACATTCACAAAAATAAAATTATAATTTAAATAAATATAAACCGAATGTAATATAATTATTCTATTTAATACAATAATATATTTTGACCATTGATACAAGAATAATTTGATTCTATTTATTGTTTATTTTGTACTAAGTTATTGGTTTGTAATAATATTGTTTTTGACTTTTTTTGCCAAATTATACCGACTGATCGTAAATTTACCGTAGTGGTTTTGTCAAGAGTTTTTCTAGTCTAAAGTTGCGATGATTTTTTTCCCGTAAACTAACCTACTAGATTAATATACCTATCTATAATTTTTAAAACGTAAGTGGTTGGTACTTTAGTTAGTCAAAAGTAGAAAATAACAAAAAAAATTAACACATTTCCAAATATAATTATTTATTTACAATTTAATTTTGTTATCTGTTAATATTTAATTGTAGTTGTTGTTGTAAATATTAATTTTTTTTTGTATAAGTCAGTTTGTTATCCAAACAATTATAGTCTATTCAGTCAGTTTTCAAGCTGTGTATATTTTTAAATAAACATTAAAAATAACACCAACGTTGAGGGGTTAGGTTAAGGGAGGGGGATGGATTATAGTTGATTAGGCATTTAGGAATATAAATGAATGTCTAGTACGTATTGGATATTAGAAATCGTCGTTTAATATAAGAATGAAGTTGGAGGAAAATAAGTGTTCCATGAAATCCAAAAACAATCGATGCCACACAAAAAAAACAAACGGTGCGTTGAAAATAAAAACAATCGGTACAGAGGCAGTGGTTGAAGCAGCACAGTACAGCAATCTGATACGGTCGGTTTTGTACTTTAGTTGGTCAAAAGTTGAAAATAACAAATCGTTATAAGTAGCAAATGGTTTTAATAGAATAAAAGTGACAATTGGCATTATTATTATATTATAATATTGAACCACCATTTAATACAGTTTCACTTACGGTGTGAAAATGAGCAATAGCTAATATAAAAGTACTCTACCAGAACAAACTACCGTCCCCGTATGTTTTTATTGTGAAAGACTTAGATCTAAAGGGAAAAAACCATAATTATAATGTAATGTAACTCATTATACGGATTAAGCTATATACATTTATATGGTGTTCAGAAATTATAAGCACTTTGAAAAACGAATTTCTTAAAAATGGCATGAAAGTATGTAATACTTAAAAAAAATGTATTAATTTATAATTATAAACTTGTTAACAATACAATATCATTTTAACAACTTTAGCAGACACCAAAAAAATTCTTTTTTTTACTTTCGAAAAAAACAAGCTATACAAAAATATGTACAGTAAGTTTTTTTTCTAAGTTATATTACAAAGCTTGAATGCCTTGAAAGAGAAACCATCCATTGGTAACAACTCTATATGTAAAGTGTGGTTATGTTATTGAGTTTTTTATTTTATGTTAGTAGGTCTCTATTCCAGTAACGTTTGGTACCCCTTGGGGCATTTGTGACCATTCGTAGTGATATATTTGGAAACGCATGTATTGGTCTTATTGTTGATGTATAAGTAATTTAGTTTTGAGTGGCAGCTTGAATTTAAGAATCCGGCAGAAAAGATCCAATATAATAATAGTTGATTTTTTCATTTATTTTTTTATGTGAGGTCCCCAGGTTAGACGTTTGTCTGGTATTAAACCAAGATATTTTGTCTCATTTAGAGTAGTGATAACTGTGTTGTTGAGCATTGCAGCAGGACATGTTTCATGACGAAGAGCAAAAGTAACGTGACTGGATTTATTTTTATTCCTAAACCTCTGTAAACATCTGTGAGACATCACAGATGTTAATCGTATTGTAAATAGTGAGCCACGTCACTTCTATTTTTGTGACAAATTAATATAGCTGTATCGTCAACAAAAGTAGCTAGTAACGTGTTAGAAAAGCAAGGTGAATAAGCACACATTTTTCTGACTATAAATTTTCTGTCTTGAAAGTATAGTTTTATTTTAAGGGATACAATTTGGGACTGGAAATATTTTTTCAGTTTGTAAAGTAGACCACTGGGCCAAATATGTCAAACGCTTGTGCGACATTACGAAATAAGCCAGTACAATATTGCTTGTTTTAAAATGCTGAAGCAATCGTATCTGTCAATCTATGGATTTGGTGAATTGTAGAGTGACTGGCACGAAATCCAAACTGGGTATTAGGCACCAAGAATATCGGGATGCCTATTGGCATGAGTTGACCCTTAAGTTGGACTTGAACGAGAATTAAATGAAAAATGTTTATTGGTAATTAATGAACGTAGGAATTATCATTTTGGTTATTCCAGTTACATCCCATAAAAAATGTTTTGAGTTCAAGTCTCCACCAGCTACATATAAATGACTTAATGGGTCGAATAATTTTTAAAAATCAGCTTGACGTATATTATAACGAGGAGGACAATAGACTGCCGAAATAGTAATTGGAATTTTATTTAAATAATTTCAATTGTTAATTTTTTTTTTTAACATTTGCAATTAATTAATTTGGATTACATTATGTGTAAAATAAAATATAAAGGGATATAATATACATTATTTACAAATGTAATTTATACTGTACTTATACAGTTTTGTTTAAGTATAACGCAAATGGCAATGTTATTTGTACGAAAACAGAACTTGAACGAGAATTAAATGAAAAATCTTTATTGGTACGTAGGAATTTTCCTTTTTGGTTATTCCAGTAACATCCCATAAAAAATGTGTTGAGTTAAAGTGTCCACCAGTCATATATAAATGACCTAACGTGTCAAAACATTTTGAAAATCACCTTGACGTATTATATAACGAGGAGGACAATAGACTGCCGAAATAGTAATTGGAACGTTATTAATATTTATTGACACGCATGACGCTTGAATGTGTTGTTTTTGGTACGGTCTGATTTTGTTGTGTTGTATGATATTTGATATTAAAATAGAAGTACCAGTGTGAGATGAGCCGTCAGGATGATTAGTTTTGTATGAAGTATAGTTGTATTAGTTAAAGTGTGATTTTTCAGTAAAGTGTGTTTCACTACTTAGAGCTATGTTAATAATATTGTCGTTTAATATAGTTCGTAACTCATTTTTATGTTATTGAAGTCCATTAGCATTCTAATCAAGTACTTTAAGATAAATTTTATTAAGATTTGAATCATTATGCATTTTTTGTAAACAATTTTAATTATTACTGTTGTTAACAAGTATATTATGTGGTTGATTAATGATTTGAGACCAGACCGAAATGAAGAAAGATTTTTAGTAAAATCTTTGTCAGCATTAGTTGTATTTTGGGTTTGAGTATTGTTATTATAGTAAGATTGTTGAGTTATTTTCGCATATGATTAATGCATGTTGGGATTATGTACAATAGGGTGTATTATTTGGGTTTTACCGACAGGGGCCTATACATTATTTACAAAATTATGTTCAATATTATGGTTTAAACAAGTAATGAACAAAACATTTCTAGTGGGACTGATTTAATAAAAACTTGATCCAACTAAAATATGGTTGTTACCTATATGGATTAAGAGTACAGTAAATTTGTGGTTGAAATAATTAATTACAATTTTTTAATGTTTATAAACATTTATTTGGCCCAATTATTTATTCAGTTCCTCCAAAAAGATATTTATCATGTTCCTTTTTTTTTCGGTTTAATTATGCCACACTATATACATTTTTCTGTGTAGGGACCTGGTCTACAATTCAATAGTAGAAATATATAATGTATACTTCATAATGAACCTACACAAATAACTCAATAAGGATAAGAAACTCTTTTTATTTTAAAAATTTGTTAATTTTTTTTTTTTTTTTTAAATTACAATTAATTAATTTTGAATACAATTATCTTTTGAAAAAAGTTAGATTTTTTAACCTATACCTTACGAGTATCATAATAACAACTCGAGTGTTAATAATGTTTTTTATTAAACTTGTTTAAACAGACACGAAAAAAAACATATCAATGCCAAATTATATGCCGTGTTAGTGTATCTGTATATTTTGTACTTGAATAACTTTTATATTTTACTGATAAATATACGGCTTATTTGTAAAAACTAGTTTATAATTTAAATCCTATTACTATATTTATGTAGCAATTTGTAATAGTTATTGATTATAAAATGAGATCTTGGGAAAGAAGTAGTTAGTCTCAGGCGTCTAGTAATAATATTTTTTAAATTTAATGGTTTCTTATTTATTTGTAATATATTACTAAATAATAAAACTAATTATTCTGAACTCCTATACTTTATATCCTTTTACATGCTTTCCATTGATTTCAGAAATTACACAGATTTTACAGTTTTCTCGAATGTACAGAATTACAGCTATTATCAACCGAAAATCCGTATAGTACGTTATTATTGTGTTCTATTCATTATTAAGTACAATTTACCATAACACAACAAGTGACTTTTATAAGTAACTACGTAAAATAAAAATATAACAGTATATCTATACTTTTATTATTACAAGCAGGTAAGTCGTAAAAAAGAATTTTAACATTTTACAAATTATTAAATATCAAATTTATATTTCATAAAAGTCTAACAAAAATAAATAACTCTTTGGCGGGCCTAACAACAATTTCTGTCAATTGAGAACCACTTTCTATTGATATGATCAGATGATCGGCATGCCGTAAAAATGTACCCACCTATTGCAGCTTAAACTAAATTAGAACCTTATTAATATTGACTTATTTATATTTTTTTTATATGGTGTGATTTTAGACATTGGGCATTATTAAAACATAAAAATAAAATATTATTAAAATATTATCATTTTTATCGAAACTAATTTTTCATTTAATAAATTATTAATATTATAATATCTAAAGCACTGAATAAAAATAGCAAAAATTTAGAACAATGCGTTTTAGAATTTATATGAAAATTCAACATCAACATTTAATTTCCTATTTTTATTATTTATAGAAGTATAACATAAGTATTCGCTCCAGTCAAAAAAAGTTAAAACTATAAATTTTGCTATATTTTTTTAAATTGATACTAGATAATGAAAAATAAAATTATTTTTAAATTTTTAATTATGATCATTGGTCATTATGAACTGTAGGTTAGCCATCTAAAAAAATATCAATTTATGGATTTAAAAATTTAGATTAAAATAATATGAATGTACATTAATTTATCTATTATATATAAAATATGTCACTGGTTAAATAAAACAGGTACGATTTCGTATTTGATTTGATGCACTGAATATTATTATTAATATTATTATGTAACTGTCCAGGTCTAAAAACTTAAAAGATTTGCATCGTGGCATTTTATTTAACCTCTCTTTGGACGTTTTTATAAGCACTGCCAAATAGTCAATCAAAAATCAAAAATATGTTTTTATTACTCTTCACTTCTTTCCCTTTTAAGTTTTATTATATACAGATTGACCTATAGACCTTTCATTTATGTTTTTTACTCGTGAGTTCTTAAACACTTTTGAACTTTTGTTAAACCACCAGACCTTTAATATACATATCTAATGCATATGCTCATGGTTGCATTCTAAACGTACAGTACGTCATTATCGGACAATGGAATAGACGGTGATTTCTGAACATATAAGGATTTTAATTCAACCAATATCAAGACATATAACATACTACGTTTGAAAAAGTTTTGTAATAGGTATCAACAATACACCAGACATTTGATAATTTAGTCTACCGACCCCTAGACATTACGTTCTCTTTTAAACCATCGCTTACTAAAACCTTAAGTAAGCAAAACCGGAAACTTGATTTTTAACCGTCTAATTTTATACATTTATTTTAATCTAATTAAACTAATGGTGTAAGTAGCACCAGCTACTCAAATTTGTATAGGTCCATAGATCGTTTCTGATCTGACGGATAGCTAGACACACTACAGTTACATTTTGCAGATTTTCGGGCATATCCGCGGTAGTATTTTTAGGTCGACGTTTCGAACTCGTTGCAGAGTTCATCATCAGGCTGTTGTAGTCACGAATGTACCGCTGCCGTGGCTATACTCACTCAGTATAGAAACGACAGCGGCAGAGTTCGAAACGTCGACCTAAAAATACTAACGTGGATATAACTGAAAATCAGCAAAATGGAATTTCAATCCACGAAAGCTTAACGCATTCACACTACAGTTAATCAGTTAGCTTGGAAAATACTTTCTTGAACCTAGGTATGAATTCTGATAACGACAATACTTTAAGACACAATGCATTGGCCCGACACAACAGTGTAAGGACACCAAGCACAGTGTAAAAAAGCAAAGTTAAAAAGTATTAAATTACGGTGCTATATTTACACAATATAATCGTCAAAGCGTATATTTAAATGTGATTTTATACAGATGTATCACTTTCATTTATAATATATTTCTATAGACCTGTGACCTCTTCGTCCCCTCTATACTTTGATTCCATTATTTAGAGTATAGCTCTTCTGTACTAGTCCTCTCGGATAAAATCACATTCAAATAAACGATTTGATGCTTTTCTTTAAAACCCTATAGCCGGAAAAATATTACGCTAGCAAGACAAACTATTTTGGTTAGCGATGTATTAATTAATGTTTCAAATATTTCTGATATTTTTCCTAAAAATTACCTTAAAATTACCAATTTTAACTAAATAAATCAAAACGTCAAATATATTATTATACAGAGCGTCAAGTCAGAAAATTATTCATGTTTAAGTTTATTATGGAAAAACCTGTTCAAACAACAAAATTGATTAGGCAAAAGATGTACTTTGTGATCGCTATAAATTTAAGTAAATAATAAAACCTTCCTAAATTACAGAGTTGGTCCTACTAAAACTATAGTTAATATAAGGGTACAAAACATTTTTAGTGGGCCTGACTTAATAAAAACTTGGTCCAATAAAAAGTTTGGTTATTATAGGGATTAGGGGTAAAACAAAATTTGTAAACGAAATAACTAAATACAAATTTGTTAACATTTAGTTGGGCAAATTTAGTTCTTCCAATTAGATATTTATCATGTCCTTAATTTTTTCCCACAGTTTAAGTTTGCCCAACTATGTATATTTTTCTGTATAGGAACGTGGTCTATAATTCAATAGTAAAAGTATATGATGTATACTATAATATGTTGAACCTAAACAAATAATTCAATAACAATAAGAAACTATTTTTATTTAACTAATTTCCATTGTTAATTTTTTTTTTTTACATTTTCAATTAATTAATTTGGAACACATTATGTGTAAATAGAATTATAAAGGGATATAATATAAACTATTTATAAATGTTATTTATACAGTTTTATTAAAGTATGACGCAAAAGGCAATGTTATTTGTAAGAAATCGAAACGTTCATGTGTATGAAAAAACACTAGCGCCAAATAAATATTTTGCAAGCAAAAAAACAATTTTGGTTAGCGTTGTAAAAATTAATTGTCCAACATTCCAAATATCCCTAATATATTAATATTACCAAATAAGTACAAAATAAGTCAAAATGTTAGATATATGTCAATAATAATTTATTTCTGTAAATATTTAGTTGGGCCAACTCATTATTTAGTTCTTCCAACTAGAAATTTATCGTGTCCCTAAATTAAACCATAGTAAAAGTAGGACAAAAAATTCAATAAGGAAAAACACCTTTTTTCTTTTTATATATTTAATTTTTAGTTTTCAATTAATTAATTTGGTAACTAATGTGTGTCGATAAAATTTAAATGGATATAATATATATTATTTGACAAATGTTATTTAAACTTTATATAAACAGATTTCTTAAAGTATGGCGCAAAATGCAATGTTATTTGTAAGAAAACAGAACGTTAAAAAAACAATAGCGCCGAATAAATTTTTCACGAGCATAAAAACAATATTGGTTAGCGTTGTATAAAATTATTGTCCAATATTCCAAATATTTCTAACATTTTTAGTACCAAATAAGTCAAAATGTTAGATATATTATTATACACAGCATTAAATCACAAAATCATTGATGAACGGGTTTCTTGTAAAGAAACCCGTTCAAATAAAAAAATATGGTCGAATAACACAATAATTACAAATTACATAACAAATTGGGCACAATTTGTACCTTATCATCGCTATAAATTTAAGTAAAACAATAGGTAACTCTTGCAAAAATACAAAGTTGGTCCAACTAAAACTATGGTTAATATGAGGGTACAAAACTCTAGTAGGACTGGCTTAATATAAACTTTGGTGGGCATAACTGCTATAGCATTATGACAATTTCTGTCAATTGAGAACCACTTTCTATTGATATGATCAGATGATCGGCATGCCGTAAAAATGTACCCACCTATTGCAGCTTAAACTAAATTAGAACCTTATTAATATTGACTTATTTATATTTTTTTTATATGGTGTGATTTTAGACATTGGGCATTATTAAAACATAAAAATAAAATATTATTAAAATATTATCATTTTTATCGAAACTAATTTTTCATTTAATAAATTATTAATATTATAATATCTAAAGCACTGAATAAAAATAGCAAAAATTTAGAACAATGCGTTTTAGAATTTATATGAAAATTCAACATCAACATTTAATTTCCTATTTTTATTATTTATAGAAGTATAACATAAGTATTCGCTCCAGTCAAAAAAAGTTAAAACTATAAATTTTGCTATATTTTTTTAAATTGATACTAGATAATGAAAAATAAAATTATTTTTAAATTTTTAATTATGATCATTGGTCATTATGAACTGTAGGTTAGCCATCTAAAAAAATATCAATTTATGGATTTAAAAATTTAGATTAAAATAATATGAATGTACATTAATTTATCTATTATATATAAAATATGTCACTGGTTAAATAAAAACAGGTACGATTTCGTATTTGATTTGATGCACTGAATATTATTATTAATATTATTATGTAACTGTCCAGGTCTAAAAACTTAAAAGATTTGCATCGTGGCATTTTATTTAACCTCTCTTTGGACGTTTTTATAAGCACTGCCAAATAGTCAATCAAAAATCAAAAATATGTTTTTATTACTCTTCACTTCTTTCCCTTTTAAGTTTTATTATATACAGATTGACCTATAGACCTTTCTTTTATGTTTTTTACTCGTGAGTTCTTAAACACTTTTGAACTTTTGTTAAACCACCAGACCTTTAATATACATATCTAATGCATATGCTCATGGTTGCATTCTAAACGTACAGTACGTCATTATCGGACAATGGAATAGACGGTGATTTCTGAACATATAAGGATTTTAATTCAACCAATATCAAGACATATAACATACTACGTTTGAAAAAGTTTTGTAATAGGTATCAACAATACACCAGACATTTGATAATTTAGTCTACCGACCCCTAGACATTACGTTCTCTTTAAACCATCGCTTACTAAAACCTTAAGTAAGCAAAACCGGAAACTTGATTTTTAACCGTCTAATTTTATACATTTATTTTAATCTAATTAAACTAATGGTGTAAGTAGCACCAGCTACTCAAATTTGTATAGGTCCATAGATCGTTTCTGATCTGACGGATAGCTAGACACACTACAGTTACATTTTGCAGATTTTCGGGCATATCCGCGGTAGTATTTTTAGGTCGACGTTTCGAACTCGTTGCAGAGTTCATCATCAGGCTGTTGTAGTCACGAATGTACCGCTGCCGTGGCTATACTCACTCAGTATAGAAACGACAGCGGCAGAGTTCGAAACGTCGACCTAAAAATACTAACGTGGATATAACTGAAAATCAGCAAAATGGAATTTCAATCCACGAAAGCTTAACGCATTCACACTACAGTTAATCAGTTAGCTTGGAAAATACTTTCTTGAACCTAGGTATGAATTCTGATAACGACAATACTTTAAGACACAATGCATTGGCCCGACACAACAGTGTAAGGACACCAAGCACAGTGTAAAAAAGCAAAGTTAAAAAGTATTAAATTACGGTGCTATATTTACACAATATAATCGTCAAAGCGTATATTTAAATGTGATTTTATACAGATGTATCACTTTCATTTATAATATATTTCTATAGACCTGTGACCTCTCCGTCCCCTCTATACTTTGATTCCATTATGCCTATACTCTTCTGTACTAGTCCTCTCGGATAAAATCACATTCAAATAAACGATTTGATGCTTTTCTTTAAAACCCTATAGCCGGAAAAATATTACGCTAGCAAGACAAACCATTTTGGTTAGCGATGTATTAATTAATGTTTCAAATATTTCTGATATTTTTCCAAAAAATTACCTTAAAATTACCAATTTTAACTAAATAAATCAAAACGTCAAATATATTATTATACAGAGCCTCAAGTCAGAAAATCATTCATGATTAAGTTTCTTATGGAAAAACCTGGTCAAACAACAAAATTTATTAGGCAAAAGATGTACTTTGTGATCGCTATAAATTTAAGTAAATAATAAAGCCTTCCTAAATTACAAAGTTGGTCCTACTAAAACTATAGTTAATATAAAGGTTACAAAACATTTCTAGTGGGCCTGACTTAATAAAAACTTGGTCCAACAAAAAGTTTGGTTATTATAGGGATTAGGGGTAAAACAAAATTTGTAAACGAAATAACTAAATACAAATTTGTAAACATTTGGTTGGGCAAATTATTTATTTAGTTCTTCTAATTAGATATTTATCATGTCCTTAATTTTTTTCCACAGTTTAAGTTTGCCCAACTATGTATATTTTTCTGTATAGGAACGTGGTCTATAATTCAATAGTAAAAGTATATGATGTATACTTTATTATGTTGAACCTAAACTAAAAATTCAATAAGGAAAAACATCTTTATTCTTTTTATATATTTAATTTTTAGTTTTCCCTTTTAAAGTCATTTTCAATTAATTAATTTGGTAACTATTGTGTGTCGATAAAAATTGAACTGGATATAATATATATTATTTGACAAATGTTATTTAAACTTTATAGAAACAGTTTTCTTAAAGTATGGCGCAAAATGCAATGTTATTTGTAAGAAAACAGAACGTTAAAAAAACAATAGCGCCGAATAAATATTTCGCGAGCATAAAAACAATTTTGGTTAGCGTTGTATAAAATTATTGTCTAATATTCCAAATATTTCTAACATTATTAGTACCAAATAAGTCAAAATGTTAGATATATTATACAGAGCATTAAATCACAAAATTATTGATGAATAAGTTTCTTATAAAGAAACTCGTTCAAATAACAAAATATATTGGGCACAATTTGTACCTTATCATCGCTATAAATTTAAGTAAAACAATAGGTAACTCTTGCAAAAATACAAAGTTGGGCCAACTAAAACTATGGTTAATATGAGGGTACAAAACTCTAGTAGGACTGGCTTAATATAAACTTTGGTGGGCATAACTGCTATAGCATTACGACAATTTCTGTCAATTGAGAACCACTTTGTATTGATATGGTTGGATGATTGAAATGCCGTAAAATTGTACCTAACCTATTCAGTGCAACAAGAAGAAATTGTCTTTTACTACTTTTGATCCACCAAAGTAAAGCCAACACACCATGACAAAACCTATACCTTCTCAACTACCGCGTCGATACTAAAAACTAAATAGACTGAAATAACTGTTGAATTTAAATGGTAAAAGAATGTCATTATGTTCAATTATTATTAAATGTTATTCTAACATTATATTATGTTTTTATGTGTCAATAATACAATCAGTCGGTATAAATTTAAGGTACAAAATTATTAACAGTATACACAACCCAAAAATGCTATAACAGTGCATAATAAAACAGAATAGGTATTCATAGATTTACAAACTCAGATAATGTGCTGTGTTAACTATGTTAACTCACTAAAGTGGGTATGAAACACAACAAGTGCCTAATACAAGTTCAATTAGACATTATGTGGTTACCGTAGATAGTATTGATATGGTTTACACAGAAACGGTACAGCAATATTGTATTCAATTTTATTCATTATACACATTCGCGATAATATGCGTAAAGGTTTAAAACTAGCCCAACACGTACAATAATTTTTCATACCTAGTTAACTATCCGGATCGTTCAGTTCTCAGTAATTCGTTCAAAGTTCATTTTTATGTTATTGAAGTCCATTAGCATTCTAAAGAAGATTTTTAAGAGAAGTTTTATTAAGATTCAATCATTAGACATCTTTTGAAACAATTTTAATTATTACTGTTGTTAACAAGTATATTATATAGTTGATTGATGATTTGAGACCAGACCGAAATGAAGAAAGATTTTTAGTAAAATCTTTGTCAGCATTAGTTGTATTTTGGGTTTGAGTATTGTTATTATAGTAAGATTGTTGAGTTATTTTCGCGTATGATTAATGCATGTTGGGATTATGTACAATAGGGTGTATTATTTGGCTTTTACCGACAGGGGCCTTTACATTATTTACAAAATTATGTTCAATATTATGGTTTAAACAAGTAATGAACAAAACACTTCTAGTGGGACTGATTTAATAAAAACTTGATCCAACTAAAATATGGTTATTACCTATATGGATTAAGGGTACAGTAAATTTGTGGTTGAAATAATTAAATACAATTTTTTAATGTTTATAAACATTTATTTGGCCAAATTATTTATTCAGTTCCTCCAAAAAGATATTTATCATGTTGCGTTTTTTTCCACGGTTTAATTATGCCACACTATGTACATTTTTCTGTGTAGGGACCTGGTCTACAATTCAATAGTAAAAATAAATAATGTATACTATATATTGAACCTATACAAATAATTCAATAAGGATAAGAAACTATTTTTTTTTAAAAATTTGTTAAAGAAATTTATCGTGTCCCTATATTAAGCCATAGTAAAAGTAGACCGTTCTTTTTAAAAACAATAACAATTAATTAATTTTGGATCACATAATGTGTAGAAAAAAATATAAAGGCATATAATATACATTATATAAAAAATGTAATTTATATTATATAGAACCAATTTTATTAAAGTATGGCGCAAAAGGCAATGTTATTTGTAAAAAAACAGAATAACCATGTGTCTAAAAAACACTAGCGTAGAATAAATATTTTGCAAGCAAAAAAAAAATTTTGATACAGAGGTTTAAATCAGAAAATTATTGATGAATAAGTTACTTATAAAGAAACCCGTTCAAATAACAAAATATAATGGGCACAAGGTTTACCGTGTGATCGCTATAAAAATAAGTGAACTAGTAACTCTTTCAAAAATACAAAGTTGGTCCAACTAAAACTATGGTAAATAGAAGGGTACAAAACATTTCTAGTTGGACTGGCTTAATAAAAACTGGGTCCAACTAAAGTTTGGCTTTTATAGGGATAATGGATAAAACAAAATTCGTAAACGAAATAACTAATTAAAAATTTGTTCCTGTAATAATTAGTTGGACCAAACCATTATTTAGTTTTTCTAACAAGAAATTTATCGTGTCCCTAAATTAAACCATAGTAGGGCCGTTGTTTTTAAAAACATTTAGAATTAATTAATTTGGATAACATTATGTGTAGAAATAGATATAAAGGGATATAATACAAATTGCTTAAAAAATGTAATTTACACTATATTGATACAGTTTTATTCATTTATTATAGCCGGATGAAATATTTCGCTAGCAAAAAAACCATTTTGGTTAGCGTTGTTAAAAATAATTGTCCAATATTCCAAATATTCCTAATATTATTAGTACCAAATAGTTTAAAATGTTAAATATATATTATTGTACAGAGCTTTGATACGTGTATGAACTCTTTTTCAGAAATCTAACCTAAAATGTACATAAGTGGGCAAAAGTTTGAAAAACATCACTAAATCCCTTTTACAATCAAGAAACACACCCAAAAAGTTTACATATTTTTGAAATGAATGTTAGTATTCTCAATAAGTTCTTTTTAAAAATATTCGAATTAGTTTTTGTCTGCCACACTATGTATATTTTTCTGTGTAGGAACGTGGTATACAAATCAATAGTAAAAATTTATGATATATACTAAATGTTGAACCTAAACAAATAATTCAATAAACATAAAAATTAAAAATATAGTAAATGTATATACTAAATGAATATATAATACATTATTTGACAAATGTAATTTATACTATATTTATACAGTTTTATTCAAATATGACGCAAAAGGCAATGTTATTTGTAAAATAACAGAACGTTCATGTTTCTATAAACACTAGCGCCGAATAAATATTTTTCAAACAAAAAAACATTTTTGGTTAGCGTTATAAAAAATAATTGTCCAATATTCCAAATATTCCTAATATTATTAGTACCAAATAAGTCCAAATGTTAGATATAGTATTATACAGAGGTTTAAATCAGAAAAATATTGATGAATAAGTTTCTTATAAAGAAACCCGTTCAAATAACAAAATATATTGTGCACAATTTGTACCTTATCATCGCTATAAATTTAAGTAAAACAGTAGGTAACTCTTGCAAAAAAACAAAGTTGATCGAACTAAGACTATGGTTAATTTAAGGTACAAATCATTTCTAGTTAGACTGGCTTAATAAACACTTACTCTAACTAAAAGTTTGGCTATTATAGGGATTACGGTTACAGTAAATTTGTAGTTGAAATAACTTCATACAAATTTGTTCTTGTAAACATTTAGTTGGCCCAATTATTTATTTAGCTCTTCCAACTAGAAATTTATCGTGTCCCTAGTGATTTTATTCACTTTAATTTATAACAATTCCTGTAGAGCTCTCCTTCGCCTCGATGCATTCATTCTATTATACATATACTCTACTGTACAAGTTCTCTCGGATAAAATCACTTTTAAATAAACGCAGTGATGCTTATTTGTAGCACCTCAATTTAATAATTTCTTACTTTGCTGGTTTACACTGTGCTTGGTTAGGACTGTACTGGCTTGAAAATACTAACTACTGTTTATCATCGAAGCGTTTATTCGAAAGTAATTTTGTCAATCTCAGATTTAAAAATTCCTGTAAACCTGTAACTTCCTTGTCCCCACTATGCCCCGACCCCACTACGCTTCGTCCCCACTAGTCCTCGATCCCTTTGTACTGGTTTTAGCTTCGATGCAAAGCGAGAATGTATTGGTTTTATTCTGATGTGTGTTTTTTTTTTATCTGTATACACTGTAACTTTTTTAATAATGGACCAATTCCGTCGAATAGCAACTCTATAAATCACAAATTTCATAAAGTTGCTACTTTGGGGGGGGGGGGTAAAAGTTGAAAAAGTTTACTTCTTCACAAACGAAATTTGAAAAAACAAAAAAAAAACCGTACGAGTTTTTAACTTGGAACTTTTATTGGCTATAATTTCAAGAAAAAGATTCGGATCGATTTGAAATTTATAAGAAATATTTATTTGGTATGCCCGCGCACGTCAGTTGTATCAAATTTAAATTAAACCCATTTCCCAATTCTTTTAGAGGGGGTTCAAGTTTTTTTTAGTTTTTTAGCCGTAATTTTAAGACCCTTAAGTTGAAAATTTGTCAGTAATTAGAACTCATATGTATTCATAGCATATTAAACGGAAAAAAATTTCGGCACTGCAGTTTTTTTTTAATTGCCGGAAAACTGTGTTTTCGCAGATTGCGTATATTTTAACAAAAACACCTAAAATCTTTAAAAAAAATTTATCAAATCATTAAAACAATTTTATGTTTATCTATGCAGAATGATGCTATTAAGTTTTGTGCTCAAATACCACTTTTGACTTTAAGTTTACACAAATTCAATTTTTTTTTTTTTTACTTAAGTTCTTTCTGGCTGATTAAAATTGAGAGCTGATATTAAATTCGAAATCACCGACCCAAAAAACATACAATTTGACCACTTTTGATGTCTTTTACACAAAAATCCAGAAAAATGTTTTAGCTTCAATGCAAAGCGAGTAGGTATTGGTTTTACTCTGATGTGTGTTCAAAACACGGTGTACCAGATGTGAGAAACGAACAGACACTAAAAACTATCAGTTGGTAACGTCGATCTGTGTTATGTTAGGTTAGGACCCAATGGTTGGTATCATAATATTGTATTTATTACATGATATCATAGACGACTAAATCGTGTAACTGATTATAGTAGATAAATGAGTTAAGACACTTAATGATTCTGACACGACAAAATCACTGTCGTTATCTCGTTATTTTATCGCCCGCATTATATTACCGACCGAAGGTCAACTATGAGTGTATAAGGTCCAACTACCTGCAAATTATGAAGAGGACTGTTTTTTTTTGGATTCAGATTAAGTGTTGGTTTTTAGGCTGTAGGTGAGTTGCGGCCCGAGGTGTTGTTTACGATGTCGGAGAACGGTGAATTGCGACCCAGAAGTTTTCTTGAAACTTTTATCGCCAATTTAGAAATACAGGAAGATTTTTTTAAAGAGATCCACTTATAGCCTATAGGATTTAATTAATTTTTTTTATTTTAATTTTTGCATTGTTTTTATATTATGTGATCTCGTTACTTTTGAAGTTATAAGAGTGTCAAAATTAGGACAGATGAATTTTTGTCAACACAATAATATAAAATAACTAAAATGACAACGACGGAGCCGCTCATCGGCAAATAACATGACGAAACTTGACCTTAAATCGACCAAAAAACACATTTTTAGGAGATAACTAAGACAACCTCCCCGTGGTGTCTCCTGTAACGTGGTCTATAATTCAAAAGTAAAAGTATATGATGTACACTTTAATATGTTGAACCTAAACAAATAATTCAATAAGGATAAGAAACTATTTTTATTTAAATAATTTCAATTGTTAATTTTTTTTTTTAACTTTTGCAATTAATTAATTTGGATTATATTATGTGTAAAAAAAAATATAAAGGGATATAACATAAATTATTTAAAAATTGAATGTATACTATATTGATACAGTTTTATTTAAGTATGACGCAAAAGGCAATGTTATTTGTAAGAAAACTGAACGATCATGTGTATAAAAAAACACTAGCGCCGAATAAATATTTTGATAGCAAAAAAACGATTTTGGTTATCGTTGTAAAAAATAATTGTCCAATATTCTTAATATTATTAGTGCCAAATAAGTCAAAACGTTAATTACATTATTATACAGAGCATTAAATCAGAAAATTTTTAATAAAATAAGTCTCTTATAAAGAAACCCCTTCAAACAACAAAATATATTAGGCACAAGATTTACAGTGTGATCAATAAAAATTTAAGTAAATTAGTAACTCTTCCGAAAACAAAAGATAGTCTACATAAATGTATAGTTAATATAAAGGTACAAAACCTTTCTAGTGGGACTGGCCTAATAAAAACTTGGTCCAACTAAATGTTTAGCTATTATAAGGATTAGGGGTTAAAACAAAACTTGTAAACGAAATAACTAATTAAAAATTTGTTCCTGTAAACATTTAGTTGGCCCAATTATCTATTCAGTTCTTTCAATTAAATATTTATAATGACCCTTTTTAATTCCATAGTTTAAGTCTGCCCATTTCTGTATATTTTTCTGTATAGAAACGTGGTCTATAGTTCAATAGTATAAGTAAACGATGTATATTGTAATATGTTGAACCTAAACAAATAATTTAATAAGGATAAAAAACTACTTATTATTTAAATAATTTCAATTGATAATTTTTTTTTTTTTTAATATTTACAATTAATTAATTTGGATAACATTATGTGTAGAATAAAATATAAAGGGATATACATTATTTAACAAATGTAATTTATACTATATTTATACAGTTTTATTCAAATATGACGCAAAAGGCAATGTTATTTGTAAAATAACAGAACGTTCATGTTTCTAAAAAACACTAGCGCCGAATATATATTTTTCAAACAAAAAAACGATTTTGGTTAGTGTTGTATAAAATTATTGTCCAATATTCCAAATATTCTCTTTTATTATTAGTACCAAATAAGTCCAAATGTTAGATATAGTATTATACAGAGGTTTAAATCAGAAAAATATTGATGAATAAGTTTCTTATAAAGAAACCCGTTCAAATAACAAAATTTATTGGGCACAATTTGTACCTTATCATCGCTATAAATTTAAGTAAAACAATAAGTAACTCTTGCAAAAATACAAAGTAGGTCCAACTAAAACTATGGTTAATATGAGGGTACAAAACTCTAGTAGGACTGACTTAATATAAACTTTGGTGGGCATAACTGCTATAGCATTACGACGATTTCTGTCAATTGAGAACCATTGTGTATTGATAGGATTGGATGATCGGAATGCCGTAAAATTGTACCTAACCTATTCAGTGCAACGAGAAGAAATTGTCTTTTACTACTTTTGATCCACCAAAGTAAAGCAAACACACCATGACAAAACCAATACCTTCTCAACTATCGCATCGATACTAAAACCTGAATAGACTGAAATAACTGTTGAATTTAAATGGTAAAAGAATGTCATTATGTTCAATTATTATTATATGTTATTCTAATATTATATTTTATTTTTATGTGTCAATAATACAATCAGTCTGTATAATTTAAGGAACAAAATTATCAACAGTATAAACAACCCAAAAATTCTATAACAGTGCATAATAAAACAGAATAGGTATTCATAGATTTACAAACTCAGATAATGTGCTGTGTTAACTATGTTAACTCACTAAAGTGGGTATGAAACACAACAAGTGCCTAATACAAGTTCAATTAGACATTATGTGGTTACCGTAGATAGTATTGATATGGTTTACACAGAAACGGTACAGCAATATTGTATTCAATTTTATTCATTATACACATTCGCGATAATATGCGTGAAGGTTTAAAACTAGCCCAACACGTACAATAATTTTTCATACCTAGTTAACTATCCGGATCGTTCAGTTCTCAGTAATTCGTTCAAAGTTCATTTTTATGTTATTGAAGTCCATTAGCATTCTAAAGAAGATTTTTAAGAGAAGTTTTATTAAGATTCAATCATTAGACATCTTTTGAAACAATTTTAATTATTACTGTTGTTAACAAGTATATTATATAGTTGATTGATGATTTGAGACCAGACCGAAATGAAGAAAGATTTTTAGTAAAATCTTTGTCAGCATTAGTTGTTTTTGGGTTTGAGTATTGTTATTATAGTAACCTGCCTGTATGCCTGTTCATAATAAAACAGAAAAAGTATTCATGGAGTTACAAACTCAGATAATGTGCCGTGTTAACTCTTTTAAATCACTAAAGTGGGTATGAAACACAACAAGTGCCTAATACAAGTTCAATTAGACATTATGTGGTTACCGTAGATAGTATTGATATGGTTTACACAGAAGCGGAACAGCAATATTGTATTCAATTTTTAAAGACGCTCATGAACAATCATAAAAAAGTCTTTAATGGTTTATTTGGTTAAGATGGAAGGTAATACAATTCTTTTTGTACAATTTGAGGAAACTGTAAAATCTGTGTAATTACTGAATTCAGTGGAAAGAATCTCGGGCAAGAATAGGATCACGGAACGTTCCTCCTGTCGTAAGAGGCGACAAAAGTAACCACCTGACGCAGGGTAGCAGCTACATCAGTATCGAGCTAAGGCGGAAAATGAATGACATTGGAACAGCTTAGTCTTGAAGAAATGCAAGCAGAGCTGAGTACAACGATATGGTTGCATCACTGCGATGTGAAAGGAGACGGAAGACCCACCACATTATTAATTATTCCTAGTAAAAAATAAATGCAAAATCTGAGGCAATGGTTTGATTACAACAACAACCAAATATTCAAGGCAGCCCAATAGAAAATCCAGATTAATATGATGATTTCAAACCTCCGTTAGGAGAGGAATTCCAAGAAGAAGAATGTGAAATTGAATTAAAAGGTGGTTCAATATAAGAGTGGAGTCAGAGGAAAAATAAATGTTCGATAAAATCCAAAAACAAACGATGCCGCAAAAAACAAAAACAAACAGTGCGTTGAAAATAAAAACAATCAGTACAGAGGCAGTTGTTGAAGCACTTATTTTCCAAATATTCCTAATATTATTTGTACCAAATAATTAAAAATTAAAATTATATTATTATCCAGTTTATTAAATCAGAAAATTATTGATAAATAAGTTTCTTATAAAGAAACCCCTTCAAATAACAAACTATATTGGGCACAAGATTTACAGTGTGATCGCTATAAATTTATGTAAATCAGTAACTCTTCCAAAAAGAAAAAGTTGGTCCAAATAAACTTATGGTTATTATAAGGGTACAAAACATTTCTAGTGGGCCTGGCTTAATAAAAACTTGGTCCAACAAAAAGTTTGGTAATTATAGGGATTATGGGTAAAACAAAATTTGTAAACGAAATAACTAAATAAAAAGTTATTCCTGTAAACATTTAGTTGGCCCAATTATTTATTCAGTTCCCCCAATTAGGTATTTGTCATGTCCCTTTTTTATTCCATAGTTGAAGTCTGCCCATCTATGTATAATTTTCTGTATAGGAACGTGGTCTATAATTCAATAGTAAAAGTATATAATGTATACTATAATATGTTGAGCCTAAACAAATAATTCAATTAAGATAAGAAACTATTTTTATTTAACTAATTTTAACTGTTAATTTTTTTTTTTTTACATTTGCAATTTATTAATTTGGAATACATGTGAGAAATAAATTATAAAGGGATATAATATAAATTATTTAAAAAATGTTATTTATACTATATTGATACAGTTTTATTAAAGTATGACGCAAAAGGCAATGTGATGTGTAAGAAATCAGAACGTTCATGTGCACAAAAAAACACTGGCGCCAAATAAATATTTTGCAAGCAAAAAAACAATTTTTGGTTAGCGTTGTTAAAAATAATTGTCCAATATTCTAAATATTATTAGTACCAAATAAGTTAAAATGTTAAATATATTATTATACAGAGCATTAAATTAGAAAATTATTGATAAAACAATTTCTTATAAAGAAACCGTGATTTACCATGTGATCGCTATAAAAATAAGTAAACTAGTAATTTTTTTAAAAATACAAAGTTGGTCCAACTAAAACTATGGTTAATAGAAGGGTACAAAACATTTCTAGTTGGACTGGCCCAATAAAAACTGGTTCCAACTAAAGTTTTGCTATTATAGGGATTAGCGTATAACAAAAATGTGTAAACAAAATAACTCAATAAAAAATTGTTCCTGTAAATATTTATTTGTGCCAAATCATTATATAGTTCTTCCAACTAGAAATTGATCGTGTCCCTATATTGAACCATAATAAAAGTAGGACCGTTGTTTTCAAAAACATTTACAATTAATTAATTTGGAGCAAAATAAACTTAGAACTAAATAAAAATATGTTCCTGTAAATATTTAGTTGGGCCAATTTATTGTTTATTTAGTTCATCCAATTGTAAATTTATCGTGTCCCTATATTAAACCATTGTAAAAGTTGGAGCATTGTTTTTAAAAACTTTTACAATCAATTCAGTTGGATAACATTATGTGTAGTATAAAATATAAAGGGATATAATATATATTGTATAACAAATGTAATTTTCATTATATTGATACAGTTTTGTTAAAGTATGAAGCAGAAGGAAATGTTATTTGTAAGAAAACAAGACGTTCTAAAGAATTTGACAGCATTACATAGATCTTCCTACCGTCAAAAATACAGTGAAATCAAAATCAACCTGCTGGTCTTGTGCGTCAACTGATGAGCATAATATTACACATTTTAATTAAAAACGGGCGGCGTTCTAACTACATTATCAAATAACACCAGTGCCGGGCGGCTGGCACTTCCCAGTTGTATCGACTCAGGTAGTCGATAACGATGCCTAATCGCACGAGCAGAAAAAACGACAAAACCGTATCGCCTAGTGTTATACGCAATAACCAAATAATAAATAATGTTAAGAATCCGAGTGGCAAACACCCAAACGAAAAACAATCAAAGAGACCGCTTTCTACATCGTCCCTCTCACCGAAATCACCTTTAACTCAAAAAAATCAAAATTATTCGTATCATCCAACCGCTCCTCACCTCTTCATACAGCAGATGAAATGTTTGTACCTGATAACCAAATTAATGTAACGCGAAATAATATAAACAACAACAATGATAACCCGCCGATACCTCTTTCACCGCCAATCTTCATCAAAGGTGTACTTAACTACTTGGACCTTATTAATGAGTTCAATGCGCAAATTGGCCCCGAAAATTACTCATGTAAATCGTCCATTAATAGTTTAAAACTGCAAATAAAAACTCCCGACTCATATCGAACAATTATTTGACTCTTAAAAAGCGAAGGCGCCGAGTACCACACGTACCAAATGAAAACCGAAAAGCCATTTAGAGTTGTTGTACGTTATCTCCATCCTTCAACTCCGTGTAGTGAAATAAAATCTGAGTAAGAAAATTTCAATTTTTCTGTACTACAAGTTATCAATGTACTTCAACGACAGACAAAACACCTTTACCTCTCTTCTTGGTCGACTTGGAAAAAGTTGATAATTATCAATCGATTTTCGACATCACATCTATACTTCACACTAAAATAAAAGCCGAAGAGCCACACAAACGCCGCGACCTAGTCCAGTGTCAAAACTGTCAGAAATACGGCTCTACTCACTCTTACTGCCACTATGCCCCACGCTGCGTCCGCTGTGGTCAAAAACATCGTTCAAAATATTGCACCAAACCAATCGATACACCACCAACATGTGCACTGTGCCAAGGACAACATCCTGCCAACTATAGAGGCTGCCTAATTCACAAGCAGCTACAACGGAACCGCCAGTCATCTTCAAAAGACCCCCCTGTATTTGTAAACCATATTAAATCCCAAACCGATCCACTGACGACAACTGAAACGCCCCAGTATTCAAATAACCAGCCCAAATACTCGTACGCTCAGGCCAATTCCGACAAAAATCAAAACCCTCTCCCTCTCAATGAAAAACAACCAATAGACTTCTTCTTAACATTGAACAACTTCATATCAGACTTCAAATCAATAATAAATCCACTCATAACTCTCCTTACAACAGTTCTCACACGCCTTATTGAAAACAATAATGCCAAATAATACTTTTACATCAAACTCTATTGTAATCCTCCTCTGGAATCCCAACAGAATCCTGAATCACACAAATGAATTAACCGCGGTACTGCACGAAAAAAGAGTTGATATAGCTCTTATATCTGAGTCCCACTTAACCTCCAGAACAAAGTTAAATATCCCCGATTATCACCTTATTACATCCCATCACCCCGACAACACTGCACGTGCAGGTTCCGCAATCCTCGTCCACTCACATTTAAAATTTTACTCCCTACCCAGTTACAGCAAAGATTACTTACAATCCTGTGCAATAAACATAACTTTAAATCATACCCCAATAACAATAGCAGCTACTTACTGTCCACCTAAACATAAAATAACAACCGACCAATTCAAACAATATTTTAACTCTCTTGGTAACAAATGTATAGTAGGAGGCGACATAAATGCAAAACATACTAATTGAGGCTGCAGAACAAGCAACCCCCGTGGTAGAAACCGCTTTCAGCTCACCTCCTCTGAACACTACAAAACATTTGCTTTCTCCGATCCGACCTACTGACCCACCTCCCCGAGGAAACGTCCAGACATCCTTGATATCTTCGTTACAAAAAGTCCAAACAATCTATTTCATCATATTGAAAATTGTAATGACTTATGTTCAGATCACTCTTCTGTTCTTTTAACCCTAAACTCTACACCTCCTACTCGCTCCACGACTCCCACTCTAGCAAACAGAACAACTAACTGGGTAAAGTTTCAGGACGTATTAACTAATACCACTAAACTAAGCATAAAACTAAAAACTCCCGAAAACATAGATGATGCAGTTACAAATTTAACAAAAACATTACAGTCTGCTGCCTGGGCTTCTTCATTACCCAATCAAAACCAACCACCATTTTTTCTTAATCTCCCAGTCCATATTAGAACACTAATAACTGAAAAAAGACGGGCTAGAAATCTATGGCAGTCTACACATAACCCTTCTGATAAAAGACGACTGAACAAAATTTGTAAACGTAAAAACTAAATAAAAATTTGTTACTGTAAACATTTAGTTGGCCAATTATTTATGCAGTTCCCCTAATTAGGTATTTTTTTATGTCCTTTTTTAATAACACAGTTTAAGTCTGCCCATCAATGTATATTTTTCTGTATAGGAACATGGTATATAATTCAATAGTAAAAGTATATGATGTATACTATAATATGTTGAACCTAAACAAATAATTCAATAACAATAAGAAACTATTTTTATTTAACTAATTTCCATTGTTAAATTTTTTTTTTAACATTTGCAATTTATTAATTTGGAACACATTATGTGTAAAAAGAATTATAAAGGGATATAATATAAACTATTTTAAAAATGATTTTTATACAGATTTATTAAAGTATGACGCAAAAGGCAATGTTATTTGTAAGAAATCGGAACGTTCATGTGTATGAAAAAACACTAGCGCCAAATAAATATTTTGCAAGCAAAACAACAATTTTGGTTAGCGTTGTAAAAAATAATTGTCCAACATTCCAAATATCCCTAATATAATAATATTACCAAATAAGTACAAAATAAGTCAAAATGTTAGATATATGTCAATAATAATTTATTTCTGTAAATATATAGTTGGGCCAACTCATTATTTAGTTCTTTCAACTAGAAATTTATCGTGTCCCTATATTAAACCATAGTAAAAGTAGGACCGTTCTTTTTAAAAACCATTACAATTAAATAATTTGGATAACATAATGTGTAGAATAAAATATACTGGGATATAATATACATTATTTTAAAATCGTAATTTATCTATATTGATACAGTTTTATTAAACTCTGACGCATGAGGCAATGCTATATGTAAAATAATAGAACGTTCATGTGTATAAAAAAACACTAGGTAGCACCAAATAAATATTTTGCAAGCAAAAAAACAATTTTGGTTAGCGTTGTAAAAAATAATTGTCCAATATTCCAAATATTTCTAACATTATTAGTACCAAATATGTCAAAATGTTAAATATATTATTATACAGAACTTTAAATCAGAAAATTATTGATGTATAATTGGCATATAAAAAACCACGTTCAAATATGGTTATTATATGGATTAGGGGTACAGTAAATTTGTAGTTGAAATAATTATAAATTTGTTCCTGTAAACATTTAGTCGGCCAATTATTTATGCAGTTCCCCTAATTAGGTATTTATCATGTCCCTTTTTAATTTCACAGTTAAGTCTGCCCATTCATGTATATTTTTCTGTATAGGAACGTGATCTATAATTCAATAGTAAAAGTATATGATGTATAGTTTAATACGTTGAACCTAAACAAATAATTCAATAAGGATACGAAACTATTTTTATTTAACTAATTTCAATTGTTAATATTTTTTTTAACATTTGAAATTAATAATTTTGGATTACATTAGGTGTAAAATAAAATATAAATGGATATAATATAAGTTATATAAAAAATGTAATGTATACCAAATTGATACAGTTTTATGTGTATAAAAAACACTAGCACCGAATAAATATTTCGCAAGCAAAAAAACAATTTTAGTATGCGTTGTAAAAAATAATTGTCCAAATTTCCAAATATTCGTAATATTATTAGTACCAAATAAGTGAAAATGTTAGATATATTATTATACAGAGCTTTAAATCAGATAATTATTGATGAATAAGTTTCTTAAAAAGAAACCCGTTCAAATAACAAAATATATTGTGCACAAGATTAACTCTTCCAAAAATACAATATTGGTCGAACTAAAATGATGGTTATTCTTAGGGTACAAAACATTTTTAGTTGGACTGACTTAATAAAAACAGGGTCCAACTAAAAGTTTTTGTCCTTTTTTAATAACACAGTTTAAGTCTGCCCTAAGCAAGAAACTAATTTTTCATTTAATAAATTATTAATATTATAATATCTAAAGCACTGAATAAAAATAGCAAAAATTTAGAACAATGCGTTTTAGAATTTATATGAAAATTCAACATCAACATTTAATTTCCTATTTTTATTATTTATAGAAGTATAACATAAGTATTCGCTCCAGTCAAAAAAAGTTAAAACTATAAATTTTGCTATATTTTTTTTAAATTGATACTAGATAATGAAAAATAAAATTATTTTTAAATTTTTAATTATGATCATTGGTCATTATGAACTGTAGGTTAGCCATCTAAAAAAATATCAATTTATGGATTTAAAAATATAGATTAAAATAATATGAATGTACATTAATTTATCTATTGTATATAAAATATGTCACGTTTTTATAAGCACTGCCAAATAGTCAATCAAAAATCCAAATTATGTTTTTATTACTCTTCACTTCTTTCCCTTTTAAGTTTTATTATATACAGATTGACCTATAAACCTTTCATTTATGTTTTTTACTCGTGAGTTCTTAAACACTTTTGAACTTTTGTTAAACCACCAGACCTTTAATATACATATCTAATGCATATGCTCATGGTTGCATTCTAAACGTACAGTACGTCATTATCGGACAATGGAATAGACGGTGATTTCTGAACATATAAGGATTTTAATTCAACCAATATCAAGACATATAACATACTACGTTTGAAAAAGTTTTGTAATAGGTATCAACAATACACCAGACATTTGATAATTTAGTCTACCGACCCCTAGACATTACGTTCTCTTTTAAACCATCGCTTACTAAAACCTTAAGTAAGCAAAACCGGAAACTTGATTTTTAACCGTCTAATTTTATACATTTATTTTAATCTAATTAAACTAATGGTGTAAGTAGCACCAGCTACTCAAATTTGTATAGGTACATAGATCGTTTCTGATCTGACGGATAGCTAGACACACTACAGTTACATTTTGCTGATTTTCGGATATATCCACGTTAGTATTTTAAGGTCGACGTTTCGAACTCGTTGCAGAGTTCATCATCAGGCTGTTGTAGTCACGACTGTACCGCTGTTGTGGCTATACTCACTCAGTATAGCCACGACAGTGGTACATTCCTGACTACAACAGCCTGATGATGAACTCTGCGATGAGTTCGAAACGTCGACCTAAAAATACTAACGTGGATATATCTGAAAATCAGCAAAATGGAATTTCAATCCACGAAAGCTTAACGCATTCACACTACAGTTAATCAGTTAGCTTGGAAAATACTTTCTTGAACCTAGGTATGAATTCTGATAACGACAATACTTTAAGACACAATGCATTGGCCCGACACAACAGTGTAAGGACACCAAGCAAGGTGTAAACAAGCAAAGTTAGAAAGTATTAAATTACGGTGCTATATTTACACAATATAATCGTCAAAGCGTATATTTAAATGTGATTTTATACAGATGTATCACTTTCATTTATAATATATTTCTATAGACCTGTGACCTCTCCGTCCCCTCTATACTTTGATTCCATTATGCCTATACTCTTCTGTACTAGTCCTCTCGGATAAAATCACATTCAAATAAACGATTTGATGCTTTTCTTTAAAACCCTATAGCCGGAAAAATATTACGCTAGCAAGACAAACCATTTTGGTTAGCGATGTATTAATTAATGTTTCAAATATTTCTGATATTTTTCCAAAAAATTACCTTAAAATTACCAATTTTAACTAAATAAATCAAAACGTCAAATATATTATTATACAGAGCCTCAAGTCAGAAAATCATTCATGATTAAGTTTCTTATGGAAAAACCTGGTCAAACAACAAAATTTATTAGGCAAAAGATGTACTTTGTGATCGCTATAAATTTAAGTAAATAATAAAGCCTTCCTAAATTACAAAGTTGGTCCTACTAAAACTATAGTTAATATAAAGGTTACAAAACATTTCTAGTGGGCCTGACTTAATAAAAACTTGGTCCAACAAAAAGTTTGGTTATTATAGGGATTAGGGGTAAAACAAAATTTGTAAACGAAATAACTAAATACAAATTTGTAAACATTTGGTTGGGCAAATTATTTATTTAGTTCTTCTAATTAGATATTTATCATGTCCTTAATTTTTTTCCACAGTTTAAGTTTGCCCAACTATGTATATTTTTCTGTATAGGAACGTGGTCTATAATTCAATAGTAAAAGTATATGATGTATACTTTATTATGTTGAACCTAAACTAAAAATTCAATAAGGAAAAACATCTTTATTCTTTTTATATATTTAATTTTTAGTTTTCCCTTTTAAAGTCATTTTCAATTAATTAATTTGGTAACTATTGTGTGTCGATAAAAATTGAACTGGATATAATATATATTATTTGACAAATGTTATTTAAACTTTATAGAAACAGTTTTCTTAAAGTATGGCGCAAAATGCAATGTTATTTGTAAGAAAACAGAACGTTAAAAAAACAATAGCGCCGAATAAATATTTCGCGAGCATAAAAACAATTTTGGTTAGCGTTGTATAAAATTATTGTCCAATATTCCAAATATTTCTAACATTATTAGTACCAAATAAGTCAAAATGTTAGATATATTATTATACAGAGCATTAAATCACAAAATTATTGATGAACGGGTTTCTTGTAAAGAAACCCGTTCAATAAAAAAAATATATTGGGCACAATTTGTACCTTATCATCGCTATAAATTTAAGTAAAACAATAGGTAACTCTTGCAAAAATACAAAGTTGGTCCAGCTAAAACTATAGTTAATATGAGGGTACAAAACTCTAGTAGGACTGGCTTAATATAAACTTTGGTGGGCATAACTGCTATAGCATTACGACAATTTCTGTCAATTGAGAACCACTTTGTATTGATAAGATTGGATGATCGGAATGCCGTAAAATTTTACCTAACCTATTAAGTACAACGAGAAGAAATTATCTTTTACTACTTTTGATCCACCAAAGTAAAGCAAACACACCATGACAAAACCTATACCTTCTCAACTATTGCATCGATACTAAAACCTGAATAGACTGAAATAACTGTTGAATTTAAATGGTAAAAGAATGTCATTATGTTCAATTATTATTAAATATTATTCTAATATTATATTATGTTTTTATGTGTCAATAATACAATCAGTCGGTATAATTTAAGGAACAAAATTATTAACAGTATACATAACCCAAAAATGCTATAACAGTGCATAATAAAACAGAAAAGGTATTCATAGATTTACAAACTCAGATAATGTGCTGTGTTAACTCTGTTAACTCACTAAAGTGGGTATGAAACACAACAAGTGCCTAATACAAGTTCAATTAGACAGTATGTGGTTACCGTAGATAGTATTGATATGGTTTACACAGAAACGGAACAGCAATATTGTGTTCAATTTTTAAAGACGCTCATGAACAATCATAAAAAAGTCTTTGATGGTTTATTTGGTTAAGATGGAAGGTAATACAATTCTTTTTGTACAATTTGAGGAAACTGTAAAATCTGTGTAATTACTGAAATCAGTGGAAAGAATCTCGGGCAAGAATAGGATCACGGAACGTTCCTCCTGTCGTAAGAGGCGACAAAAGTAACCTGACGCAGGGTAGCAGCTACATCAGTATCGAGCTAAGGCGGAAAATGAATGACATTGGAACAGCTTAGTTTTAAAGAAATGCAAGCAGAGCTGAGTACAACGGTATGGTTGCATCACTGCGATATGGAAGGAGACGGAAGACCCACCACATTATTAATTATTCTTAGTAAAAATCATCATGGATGCAAAATCTGAGGCAATGATTTGATTACAACAACAACCAAATATTCAAGGCAGCCCAATAGAAAATCCAGATTAATATGATGATTTCAAACCTCCATTAGGAGAGGAACTTCAAGAAGAAGAATGTGAAATTGAATTAAAAGGTGGTTATCCGTTAATATTTAATTGTAGTTGTTGTTGTAAATGTTAATTTTTTTTTTTGTATGAGTCAGTTTGTTGTCCAAACAATTATAATTGCAAAGATAGTCTATTCAGTCATTGTTCAAGATGCGTATATTTTTAAATAAACATTAAAAATAACACCAACATTGAGGGGTTAGGTTAAGGGAGGAAGTGGGTTTATAGTTCATTAGACATTTAGAATGTCTAGTACGTAATGGATATTAGAAATCGTCGTTCAGTATAAGAATGAAGTCGGAGGAAAAATAAGTGTTCGATAAAATCCAAAGACAAACGATGCCGCACAAAAAAAACAAACGGTGCGTTAAAAATAAAAACAATCGGTACAGAGTCAGTGGTTGAAGCAGCACGGCACGGCAATCTGATACGGTCGGTGGTGGTGGTTATAGGTGGGGGTGAGGAGTTGGAGTGGCAGTCGAAATAAAACTCAAACATACCGTTTGTGTTTACTTTAACTGTTGTTGTGCACAAAATATATTCATTATACACATTCGCGATAATATGCGTAAAGGTTTAAAACTAGCCCAACACGTACAATAATTTTTCATACCTAGTTAACTATCCGGATTGTTCAGTTCTCAGTAATTCGTTCAAAGTTCGTAATTACACGTGATTTAAATTTTTCAAAAAATAAAAATGTTAACAAAACGTTTTTTAAGCGGTTTGATGTTTCTTGTACTATGCAGCAGTATGGTATCTGATTCGATTGCGGTAGACCCCATAGAAGAGATTTCTGAACTTCTGAGTTATCCGGGATGGCTTGGTTTGCCACCGCTGGAAATCGTCGAACCAAAAAGAGGTAACATAGTAAGCATATACGAAGTGATTATGAAAAATAACAAAGGAGAACTCTTGATAAGACCCATAACCTTACCTACTAAAATTCGACGTGCCCAAATGTTCCTGAGTTGCCAGTACACTATTGATTTTCTAATATATCAAACATATTTATACAGACTTGGCACAACATGCACGTTTATGACCGCTTTCGTTCATCGGGAATGTCTGGATAAGTTTGTGCATCTATTAAACCCGGAAACCTTTGTGTCACGCATGAAAGGTGCGCTTTCGTTTTTCAGTTTCTTAAATACGCCAACCGAGTTAAAAACCGCCTTTTTCGATATCCTGGATCACTTTATTAGCTTGCAAATACTGATCAGCTTACCTAATGACGGAACTAACGTCGATCCATATATTAATGACAAATTAAGACATATTTTAATAGAATTAGGAAAACTAGAAAATACCGCTATCAAATTTTTCAAAACCTCCTGTCGTCCAGCGGCGCTTTTACAAGAAAAATTTGGCAATTCAACCTTAGGTTGGAACACGGTCGACGTAAAACTTAAGGAAATATATTACAAGGAGATCAGCGAAGTCGAAAAAATGGGCATATTATACCCTTTGATTAATAAAGCAATAAAAGAGTTCATAGAAATGGATTACTTTCTCATGGGTTTCATTTACATAAAGGAGTCACAAACGACCGTTTTAAATAAAATTTTCGACCCTCAAACACAAATTACGCTAACAAAGGGGATACTAAATTCTCTCCCTAAATGGTCATTTTATTTGGGAGACTTGATGGTTGTTGTGAATGGAAAGAAATACGGTCTTCAAAGTCTGATCGACATTGAAGTCAACGAGCAAAATATTGACGGTAAAATTCGTCTCCTCTACGACCTGATGAGCGCTTACTTTGTTAAAACATTAAGAGACTTATATTTATACTACACGTCTTTATCAGAACTCTATCATTCGACAATGAAACCTAATGAAAAATATGTCTTTATTAAATCCTTTGTGATATCAGTCATAAAGAGCGATCCAGTTATACAGTACATGAAAGCCGCTAATATTTTTTTTCAAATGACATCTCCTCTGAACACAAATTTGTATATTTCAAAAATCCTAATCTTGTTCAAGAGTTTTATTGAAATAACAAATTTCGATGGCGAAAAGTTTTATAATAGAAGTGAGGGAAGGTACAATGAGGAACAGTTACTTATACAAATGAATACTTTCATCGATAATTTGTCAAAAATGAAAAAAGAACTAAACATAATATTCGATCAGATGAAGCCCATATCAGTAGAAAATCACACAGATTATGTTGAAAAATCGCAAACAGGTATTGAACAGCAACTCGATGAAAAAATCGAATTTTTCATAGATAAAGTGTTTCCCGAATTGGGGCTTTCGTTTACACTTAATGTAGGGTCAGTTTACGATTAGTTTAATGTTTATAGCTAATGTTTACAGTAAGAAGTCCGAATGTTTAGACTAATGACAACCAGGAAAATGTTAAATATAATAACAACATTCACAATTATAAAATTAAAATTTAAATAAATATAAACCGAGTGTAATATAGTTATTTTATTGAATACAATAATATATTTTGACCATTGAATACAAGAATAATTTGAGTCTATGTATTGTTTATTATGTACTGAGTTATTGATTTGTAATAATATTGTTTATGACATTTTTTGCCCAATTATACCGACTGTTCGTTAATTTACCGTAGTAGTTTGTCAAGATTTTTTCTAGTCTAAAGTCACAATAATTTTTTCCCCGTAAACTAACCTACTCGATTAATATATCTATAATTTTTAAAACGTCTGTGGTTGGTACTTTACTTGGTTAAAAGTAGAAAATTACAAATCCCATTATGGTTAAAATCGAATAAACCGAAAACAGAACTGATTGTTAAATAATGCATTCACTGTATCAATGCATATCATCACTATAGCAGTCATTAAATTTTTTGTGTTAACATTCGAAGTAAAATGATTTTTAGATTTTTGTTCATAAAATAATTATTTTATTTCTGTAATAGTAGCAAATGGTTTTAATAGAATAAAAGTGACAATTGACATTATTATTATTTTATAATATTGAACCACCATTTAATACAGTTTCACTTACGGTGTGAAAATGAGCAATAGCTAATTATACGCTAATAATTAAGTACTCTCGTATCTCTACCAGAACAAACTACCGTCCCCGTAAGTTTTTATTGTGAAAGACTTCGATCTAAAGGGAAAAAACCATAAATATAATGTAATGTAACTCATTACACAGATTAAGCTTTATACATTTTTATGGTGTTAGTAAAAAAAAATAATTCAGAAATAATAAGCACTTTGAAAAACGAATTTCTTTAAAATGGCATGAAAGTATGTAGTAGTTGAAAAATTGTATTAATTTATAATTATAAACTTGTGAACAATACAATATCATTTAAACAACTTTAGCAGACACCGAAAAATTCTTTTTTTTATTTTACAAAAAAAAACAAGCTATACAAAAATATGTACAGTAAGTTTTTTTTCTAAGTTATATTACAAAGCTTGAATGCCTTGAAAGGGAAGCCATCCATTGGTAACAACTCTATATGTAAAGTGTTGTAATGTTATTGAGTTTTTTATTTTATGTTAGTAGGTCTCTATTCCAGTAACGTTTGGTACCTCTTGGGGCATTTGTGACCATTCGTAGTGATATATTTGGAAACGCATGTATTGGTTTTATTGTTGATGTATAAGTAATTTAGTTTTGAGTGGCAGCTTGGATTTAAGAATCCGGCAGAAAAGATCCAATATAATAATAGTTGATTTTTTCATTTATTTTTTGATGTGAGGTCCCCAGGTTAGACGTTTGTCTGGTATTAAACCAAGATATTTTGTCTCATTTGGAGTAGTGATAACTAAGTTGTTGAGTATTGCAGCAGGACATGTTTCATGACGGAGAGCAAAGGTAACGTGACTGGATTTATTTTTATTCCTAAACCATGTATCACAGATTTTTATCGTATTGTAAATAGTGAGCCACGTCGCTTCTATTTTTGTGACAAATTAATATAGCTGTATCGTCAACAAAAGTAGCTAGTAACGTGTTAGAAAAGCAAGGTGAATAAGCACACATTTTTCTGACTATAAATTTTCTGTCTTGAAAGTATAGTTTTATTTTAAGGGATACATATAGGGACTGGAAATATTTTTTCAGTTTGTAAAGTAGACCACTGGGCCAAATCTATCAAACGCTTGTGCGACATTACGAAATAGGCCAGTAAAATATTGCTTGTTTTAAAATGCTGAAGCGATCGTATCTGTCAATCTATGGATTTGGTGAATTGTAGAGTGACTGGCACGAAATCCAAACTGGGTATTAGGCACCAAAAATATCGGGATGCCTATTGGCATGAGTTGACCCTTAAGTTGGACTTGAACGAGAATTAAATGAAAAATGTTTATTGGTAATTAATGAACGTAGGAATTATCATTTTTGGTTATTCCAGTTACATCCCATAAAAAATGTTTTGAGTTCAAGTCTCCACCAGCTACATATAAATGACTTAATGGGTCGAATAATTTTTAAAAATCAGCTTGACGTATATTATAACGAGGAGGACAATAGACTGCCGAAATAGTAATTGGAATTTTATTTAAATAATTTCAATTGTTAATTTTTTTTTTTAACATTTGCAATTAATTAATTTGGATTACATTATGTGTAAAATAAAATATAAAGGGATATAATATACATTATTTAACAAATGTAATTTATACTGTACTTATACAGTTTTGTTTAAGTATAACGCAAATGGCAATGTTATTTGTAAGAAAACAGAACGTTCATGTGTATAAAAAAACACTAAGTAGCGCCGAAAAAATATTTCGCAGTCAAAAAAACAATTTTGATTAGCGTTGTATAAAATAAATTTTTGACATAATTGTCCAATATTCCAAATATCCCTAATATAATATTATCACCAAATAAGTACCAAATAAGTCAAAACGTTAGATATATGTCAATAAAAAATTGTTCCTGTAAATATTTAGTTGGGCCAAATCATTATTTAGTTCTTCCAACTAGAAGTTTATCGTGTCCCTATATTAAACCATAGAAAAAGTAAGACCGTTGTTTATAAAAACTTTTACAATTAATTAACTTGGATAACATTATGTGTAGAATAAAATATACAGGGATATAGTATACATTATTTACAAATGTAATTTATACTATATTTGTACAGTTTTATTAAAATATGACGCAAAGGCAATGTTATTTGTAAAATAACAGAACGTTCATGTTTCTAAAAAACACTAGCACCGAATAAATATTTTTCAAACAAAAAAAACGATTTTGGTTAGTGTTGTATAAAATTATTGTCCAATATTCCAAATATTATTAGTATCAAATAAGTCAAAATGTTAATTATATTATTGTACAGCATTAGTTCAGAAATTTATTGAAATTTTTTTTATAAAAAATTTCAATAAATTTTAAATATTTCTAATATTATTAGTACCAAATAAGTCAACATGATAATTATATTATTATACAGAGCATTAAATCAAAAATGTATTGATAAATAATTTTCTTATAAAGAAACCCCTTCAAAAAACAAAATATATTGGGCACAAGACTTACAGTGTGATCGCTATAAATTTAAGTAAATCAATAACTCTTCCAAAAATAAAAATTTAGTCCAAATAAACTTACAGGGTACAAAACATTTCTAGTTGGACCGACTCAATAAAAACTGGGTCCAACTAAAAGTTTGGATATTATAGGGATTAGGGGTAAAACAAAATTTGTAAACGAAATAAATAAATAAAAATTTGTTCCTGTAAATATTTAGTTGGGCATATTCATATACAAACCCGTAAGTGTCGAAACATTTTTGAAAATCAACATGACGTATATTATAACGAGAAGGACAATAGACAGCCGAAATAGTAAATGGAACATTATTAATATTTACTGACACGCTTGACGCTTGAATGTGTTGTTTTTGGTACGGTCTGATTTTGTTGTGTTGTATGGTATTTGATATTAAAATAGAAGTACCAGCGTGAGATGAGCCGTCAGGATGATTAGTTTTGTATGAAGTATAGTTGTATAAGTTAATGTGTGATTTTTCAGTAAAGTGTGTTTCACTAATTAGAGCTATATCAATAATATTGTCGTTTAATATAGTTTGTAACTCATTTTTATGTTATTGAAGTCCATTAGCATTCTAAAGAAGATTTTTAAGAGAAGTTTTATTAAGATTCAATCATTAGACATCTTTTGAAACAATTTTAATTATTACTGTTGTTAACAAGTATATTATATAGTTGATTGATGATTTGAGACCAGACCGAAATGAAGAAAGATTTTTAGTAAAATCTTTGTCAGCATTAGTTGTATTTTGGGTTTGAGTATTGTTATTATAGTAAGATTGTAGAGTTATTTTCGCGTATGATTAATGCATGTTGGGATTATGTACAATAGGGTGTATTATTAAGGTTTTACCGACAGGGGCCTTTACATTATTTACAAAATTATGTTCAATATTATGGTTTAAACAAGTAATGAACAAAACACTTCTAGTGGGACTGATTTAATAAAAACTTGATCCAACTAAAATATGGTTATTACCTATATGGATTAAGGGTACAGGTAATTTGTGGTTGAAATAATTAAATACAATTTTTTAATGTTTATAAACATTTATTTGGCCAAATTATTTATTCAGTTCCTCCAAAAACATATTTATCATGTTCCTTTTTTTTCCACGGTTTAATTATGCCACACTATGTACATTTTTCTGTGTAGGGACCTGGTCTACAATTCAATAGTAAAAATAAATAATGTATACTATATATTGAACCTATACAAATAATTCAATAAGGATAAGAAACTATTTTTTTTTTTTTTTTAATTTACAATTAATTAATTTGGATAACATTATGTGTAGAAATAGATATAAAGGGATATATTACAAATTATTTAAAAAATGTAATTTACACTATATTGATACAGTTTTATTCATTTATTATAGCCGGATGAAATATTTCGCTAGCAAAAAAAACAATTTTGGTTAGCGTTGTTAAAAATAATTGTCCAATATTCCAAATATTCCTAATATTATTAGTACCGAATAATTTAAAATGTTAAATATATATTATTGTACAGAGCTTTGATACGTGTATGAACTCTTTTTCAGAAATCTAACCTAAAATGTACATAAGTGGGCAAAAGTTTGAAAAACATCACTAAATCCCTTTTACAATCAAGAAAAACACCCAAAAAGTTTACATATTTTTGAAATGAATGTTAGTATTCTCAATAAGTTCTTTTTAAAAGTATTCGAATTAGTTTTTGTCTGCCACACTATGTATATTTTTCTGTGTAGGAACGTGGTATACAAATCAATAGTAAAAATATATGATATATACTATATGTTGAACCTAAACAAATAATTCAATAAACATAAAAATTAAAAATATAGTAAATGTATATACTAAATGAATATATAATACATTATTTGACAAATGTAATTTATACTATATTTATACAGTTTTATTCAAATATGACGCAAAAGGCAATGTTATTTGTAAAATAACAGAACGTTCATGTTTCTATAAACACTAGCGCCGAATAAATATTTTTCAAACAAAAAAACATTTTTGGTTAGCGTTATAAAAAATAATTGTCCAATATTCCAAATATTCCTAATATTATTAGTACCAAATAAGTCCAAATGTTAGATATAGTATTATACAGAGGTTTAAATCACAAAATTATTGTAACAATATGAGTAGAATAAAATATACAGGGATATAATATACATAATTTTACAAGTGTAATTTATCTATATTGATACAGTTTTATTAAACTATAACGCAGGAGGCCATGCTATATGTAAAATAATAGAACGTTCATGTTTTTAAAAAAACACTATACCCGGATGAAATATTTTGCTGTTAAAACAACGATTTTCATTAGCGTTGTATAAAACAATTGTCCAATATTCCAAATATTCCTAATACCATTAGTACCAAATAAGTCAAAATGTTAGATATGTTATTATACAGAGATTTATATCAGAAATTTATTGATGAATAAGTTTCTTATAAAGAAACCCGTTCAAATAACAAAATATATTGTGCACAATTTGTACCTTATCATCGCTATAAATTTAAGTAAAACAGTAGGTAACTCTTGCAAAAATACAAAGTTGATCGAACTAAGACTATGGTTAATTTAAGGTACAAATCATTTCTAGTTAGACTTGCTTAATAAACACTTACTCTAACTAAAAGTTTGGCTATTATAGGAATTACGGTTACAGTAAATTTGTAGTTGAAATAACTTCATACAAATTTGTTCTTGTAAACATTTAGTTGGCCCAATTATTTATTTAGCTCTTCCAACTAGAAATGTATCGTGTCCCTAGTGATTTTATTCACTTTAATTTATAACAATTCCTGTAGAGCTCTCCTTCGCCTCGATGCATTCATTCTATTATGCATATACTCTACTGTACAAGTTCTCTCGGATAAAATCACTTTTAAATAAACGCATTGATGCTTATTTGTAGCACCTCAATTTAATAATTTCTTACTTTGCTGGTTTACACTGTGCTTGGTTAGGACTGTACTGGCTTGAAAATACTAACTACTGTTTTTCATCGAAGCGTTTATTCGAAAGTAATTTTGTCAATCTCAGATTTAAAAATTCCTGTAAACCTGTAACCTCCCTGTCCCCACTATGCCCCGACCCCACTACGCTTCGTCCCAACTATTCCCCGATCCCTCTGTACTGGTTTTAGCTTCGATGCAAAGCGAGAAGGTATTGGTTTTATTCTGATGTGTGTTTTTTTTTTATCTGTATACACTGTAACTTTTTTAATAATGGACCAATTCCGTCGAATAGCAACTCTATAAATCACAAATTTCATAAAGTTGCTACTTTGGGGGGGGGGGGGGGGGTAAAAGTTGAAAAAGTTTACTTCTTCACAAACGAAATTTGAAAAAACAAAAAAAAAACCGTACGAGTTTTTAAGTTAGAACTTTTATTGGCTATAATTTCAAGAAAAAGATTCGGATCGAGTTGAAATTTATAAGAAATATTTATTTGGTATGCCCGCGCACGTCAGTTGTATCAAATTTAAATTAAACCCATTTCCCAACCCTTTTAGAGGGGGTTCAAGTTTTTTTTAGCTTTTTAGCCGTAATTTTAAGACCCTTAAGTTGAAAATTTGTCAGTAGTTAGAACTCATATGTATTCATAGCATATTAAACGGAAAAAAATTTCGGCACTGCAGTTTTTTTTTAATTGCCGGAAAACTGTGTTTTCGCAGATTGCGTATATTTTAACAAAAACACCTAAAATCTGTAAAAAAAATTTATCAAATAATTAAAACAATTTTATGTTTATCTATGCAGAATGATACTATTAAGTTTTGTGCTCAAATACCACTTTTGTCTTTAAGTTTACACAAATTCAATTTTTTTTTTTTTTACTTAAGTTCTTTCTGGCTGATTAAAATTGAGAGCTGATATTAAATTCGAAATCACCGACCCAAAAAACATACAATTTGACCACTTTTGATGTCTTTTACACAAAAATCCAGAAAAATGTTTTAGCTTCGATGCAAAGCGAGAAGGTATTGGTTTTACTCTGATGTGTGTTCAAAAACGGTGTACCAGATGTGAGAAACGAACAGACACTAAAAACTATCAGTTGGTAACGTCGATCTGTGTTATGTTAGGTTAGGACCCAATGGTTGGTATCATAATATTTTATTTATTACATGATATCATAGACGACTAAATCGTGTAACTGATTATAGTAGATAAACGAGTTAAGACACTTAATGATTCTGACACAACAAAATCACTGTCGTTATCTCGTTATTTTATCGCCCGCATTATATTACCGACCGAGGTCAACTATGAGTGTATAAGGTCCAACTACCTGCAAATTATGAAGAGGACTGTTGTTTTTTGGATTCAGATTAAGTGTTGGTTTTTAGGCTGTAGGTGAGTTGCGGCCCGAGGTGTTGTTTACGATGTCGGAGAACGGTGAATTGCGGCCCGCAGTTTTCGATGGACGTATGATTTGCGGCCCAGAAGTTTTCTTGAAACTTTTATCGCCAATTTAGAAATACAGGACGATTTTTTTAAAGAGATCCACTCAACGTCTTATAGCCTATAGGATTTAATTAATTTTTTTATTTTAATTGTTGCATTGTTTTTATATTATGTGATCTCATTACTTTTGAAGTTATAAGAGTGTCAAAATTAGGACAGATGAATTTTTGTGAACTCAATAATATAAAAAAACTAAAATGACAACGACGGAACCGCTCATCGGCAAATAACATGACGAAACTTGACCTTAAATTGACCAAAAAATACATTTTTGGGAGATAACTAAGACAACCTCTCTGTGGTGTCTCCTGTAACGTGGTTTATAATTCAAAAGTAAAAGTATATGATGTATACTTAAGTATGTTGAACCTAACAAAAAATTCAATAAGGATAATAAACTACTTTTTATTTAAATAGTTTCAATTGATATTTTTTTTTTTTTAACATTTGCAATTAATTAATTTGGATTACATTATGTGTAAAATAAAATATAAAGGGATATAATATACATTATTTAACAAATGTAATTTATACTATATTTATACAGTTTTGTTAAAGTATGACGCAAAAGGCAATGTTATTTGTAAGAGAACAGAACGTTCATGTGTATAAAAAACACTAAGTAGCGCCGAATAAATATTTCGCAATCAAAAAAACAATTTTGGTTAGCGTAGTATAAAATAATTTTTTACAACAATTGTCCAATATTCCAAATATCCCTAAAATAATATTATCACCAAATAAGTACCAAATAAGTCAAAATGTTAGATTTTTGTCAATAAAAAATTGTTCCTGTAAATATTTAGTTGGGCCAAATCATTATTTAGTTCTTCCAACTAGAAGTTTATCGTGTCCCTATATCAAACCATAGTAAAAGTAAGACGGTTGTTTATAAAAACTTTTACAATTAATTAATTTGGATAACATTATGTGTAGAATAAAATATACTGGGATATAATATACATTATTTTTAAAATGTAATTTATACTATATTTATACAGTTTTATTCAAATATGACGCAAAAGGCAATGTAATTTGTAAAATAACAGAACGTTCATGTTTCTAAAAAACACTAGCGCCGAATAAATATTTTTCAAACAAAAAAACGATTTTGATTAGTGTTGTATAAAATTATTGTCCAATATTCCAAATATTCCTAATATTATTGGTACCAAATAAGTCCAAATGTTAGATATAGTATTATACAGAGGTTTAAATCAAGTTGGTCAAACTAAAAGATTATTAATTATAGGGTTTAGTGGCACAATAAATTAGTATATGAAATAACTTAATAAACATTTGTTTTTGTAAACATTTTGTTGGGCCAATTATTTATTTAGTTCTTCCAATTAGATATTTATCATGTCCTTAATTTTTTTCCACAGTTTAAGTCTGTCCAACTATGTATATTTTTCTGTGTAGTAACGTGGTCTACAAATCGATAGTAAAAAAATATAATGTATACTATATATTGAACTTACACAAATAATTCAATAAGGAATAGAAACTATTTTTATTTAAATAATTTCAATTGTTAATTTTTTTTTTTAACATTTGCAATTAATTAATTTGGATTACATTATGTGTAAAATAAAATATAAATGGATATAATATAAATTATTTAAAAAATTGAAAGTATACTATATTGTTACAGTTTTATTAAAGTATGACGCAAAAGGCAATGTTATTTGTAAAAACTACAGAACGTTCATGTGCACAAAAAAACACTAGCGCTGAATATATACTTCGCAAGCAAAAAAACATTTTTGGTTAGCGTTATAAAAAATAATTGTCCAATATTCCAAATATTCCTAATATTATTAGTACCAAATAAGTCCAAATGTTAGATATAGGATTATACAGAGGTTTAAATCAGAAAAATATTGATGAATAAGTTTCTTATAAAGAAACCCGTTCAAATAACAAAATATATTGTGCACAATTTGTACCTTATCATCGCTATAAATTTAAGTAAAACAATAGGTAACTCTTGCAAAAATACAAAGTAGGTCCAACTAAAACTATGTTTAATATGAGGGTACAAAACTCTAGTAGGACTGACTTAATATAAACTTTGGTGGGCATAACTGCTATAGCATTACGACAATTTCTGTCAATTGAGAACCACTTTGTACTGATATGATTGGATGATCGGAATGCCGTAAAATTGTACCTAACCTTTTCAGTGCGACGAGAAGAAATTGTCTTTTGCTACTTTTGATCCACCAAAGTAAAGCAAACACACCATGACTAAACCAATACCTTTTTAATCATCGCATCGATACTAAAACCTGAATAGACTGAAATAACTGTTGAATTTAAATGGTAAAAGAATGTCATTAAGTTCAATTATTATTAAATGTTATTCTAATATTATATTATGTTTTTTTGTGTCAATAATACAATCAGTCGGTATAATTTAGGGAACAAAATTATTAACAGTATACACAACCCAAAAATGCTATAACAGTGCATAATAAAACAGAATAGGTATTCATAGATTTACAAACTCAGATAATGTGCTGTGTTAACTCTGTTAACTCACTAAAGTGGGTATGAAACACAACAAGTGCCTAATACAAGTTCAATTAGACATTATGTGGTTACCGTAGATAGTATTGATATGGTTTACACAGAAGCGGAACAGCAATATTGTATTCAACTTTTAAAGACGCTCATAAACAATCATAAAAAAGTCTTTAATGGTTTATTTGGTTAAGATGGAAGGTAATACAATTCATTTTGTACAATTTGAGGAAACTGTAAAATCTGTGTAATTACTGAAATCAGTGGAAAGAATCTCGGGCAAGAATAGGATCACGGAACGTTCCTCCTGTCGTAAGAGGCGACAAAAGTAACCACCTGACGCAGGGTAGCAGCTACATCAGTATCGAGCTAAGGCGGAAAATGAATGACATTGGAACAGCTTAGTCTTGAAGAAATGCAAGCAGAGCTGAGTACAACGATATGGTTGCATCACTGCGATGTGAAAGGAGACGGAAGACCTACCACATTATTAATTATTCCTAGTAAAAAATAAATGCAAAATCTGAGGCAATGGTTTGATTACAACAACAACCAAATATTCAAGGCAGCCCAATAGAAAATCCAGATTAATATGATGATTTCAAACCTCCGTTAGGAGAGGAATTCCAAGAAGAAGAATGTGAAATTAAATTAAAAGGTGGTTCAATATAAGAGTGGAGTCAGAGGAAAAATAAATGTTCGATAAAATCCAAAAACAAACGATGCCGCAAAAAACAAAAACAAACAGTGCGTTGAAAATAAAAACAATCAGTACAGAGGCAGTTGTTGAAGCACTTATTTTCCAAATATTCCTAATATTATTTGTACCAAATAATTAAAAATTAAAATTATATCATTATCCAGTGCATTAAATCAGAAAATTATTGATAAATAAGTTTCTTATAAAGAAACCCCTTCAAATAACAAACTATATTGGGCACAATATTTACAGTGTGATCGCTATAAATTTAAGTTAATCAGTAACTCTTCCAAAAAGAAAAAGTTGGTCCAAATAAACTTATGGTTATTATAAGGGTACAAAACATTTCTAGTGGGCCTGGCTTAATAAAAACTTGGTCCAACAAAAAGTTTGGTTATTATAGGGATTAGGGGTAAAACAAAATTTGTAAACGAAATAACTAAATAAAAAGTTATTCCTGTAAACATTTAGTTGGCCCAATTATTTATTCAGTTCCCCCAATTAGGTATTTGTCATGTCCCTTTTTTATTCCTTAGTTTAAGTCTATTTTTATTTAACTAATTTTAATTGTTAATTTTTTTTTTTTTTTACATTTGCAATTAATTAATTTGGAACACATTATGTGTGAAATAAATTATAAAGGGATATAATATAAATTATTTAAAAAATGTTATTTATACTATATTGATACAGTTTTATTAAAGTATGAAGCAGAAGGAAATGTTATTTGTAAGAAAACAAGACGTTCTAAAGAATTTGACAGCATTACATAGATCTTCCTACCGTCAAAAATACAGTGAAATCAAAATCAACCTGCTGGTCTTGTGCGTCAACTGATGAGCATAATATTACACATTTTAGTTAAAAAGGGTACAAAACATTTCTAGTTGGACTGGCCTAATAAAAACTGGGTCCACCTAAAGTTTGGCTATTATAGGGATTAGCGTATAACAAAAATTTGTAAACAAAATAACTCAATAAAAAATTGTTCCTGTAAATATTTAGTTGGGCCAATTTATTGTTTATTTAGTTCATCCAATTGTAAATTTATCGTGTCCCTATATTAAACCATTGTAAAAGTTGGAGCATTGTTTTTAAAAACTTTTACAATCAATTCAGTTGGATAACATTATGTGTAGTATAAAATATAAAGGGATATAATATACATTGTTTAACAAATGTAATTTTCATTATATTGATACAGTTTTGTTAAAGTATGAAGCAGAAGGAAATGTTATTTGTATGAAAACAAGACGTTCTAAAGAATTTGACAGCATAACATAGATCTTCCTACCGTCAAAAATACAGTGAAATCAAAAGCACCTGCTGGTCTTGTGCGTCAACTGATGAGCATAATATTACACATTTTAATTAAAAACGGGCGGCGTTCTAACTACATTATCAAATAACACCAGTGCCGGGCAGCCGGCACTTCCCAGTTGTATCGACTCAGGTAGTCGATAACGATGCCTAATCGCACGAGCAGAAAAAACGACAAAACGTATCGCCTATTGTTATACGCAATAATCAAATAATAAATAATGTTAGAATTATAATATTCTTAATAATTTAAGAATCCGAGTGGCAAACACCCAAACAATAAACAATCAAAGAGACCGCTTTCTACATCGTCCCTCTCACCGAAATCACCTTTAACTAAAAAAAAATCAAAATTATTCGTATCATCTAACCGCTCCTCACCACTTCATACAGCAGATAAAATGTTTGTACCTGATAACCAAATTAATGTAACGCAAAATAATATAAACAACAACGATGATAACGCGCCGATACCTCTTCCACCGCCAATCTTCATCAAAGGTGTACTTAACTACTTGGACCTTATTAATGAGTTCAATGCGCAAATTGGCCCCGAAAATTACTCATGTAAATCGTCCATTAATAGTTTAAAACTGCAAACAAAAACTCCCGACTCATATCGAACAATTATTTGACTCTTAAAAAGCGAAGGCGCCGAGTACCACACGTGTAGCAACCCTGTAGCCCTGTATGTATGTATTGCAGGCTGTTTGAGTGTTGTTACAATCGTGGTGATAGGTTTTTAGATATTTAATAGAATAACTTCAGAGTAAATCACAAACATTTAATTTAATATACTTATAAAACATGTACAACGACAAACAGTTAATAGCATAAGTTCAGTATGCTTCAAAAATATGATGATTAAGACAATTATAAGCCGCTTAAGACTTCAAAAGAAGATGATAGGTAGAAACTTCAAGTGTAGTGTATGGTGGTCCCAGCACATCTGCCCTGCTATGACTGAAGTTCTCCCTTATATGTTGGTCCGCTCGCTGAATGGCCGTGGGAATCCTCGCAATTATCGAAAGTCCGCGTATGGATGACCTCGCTCGTCCATGGCATCCGCTTATGTCAACGGTGGAGGAAGGGTAGAGGCATGAGAGTGCAGCCTTCGCATGGTCGAAATTGGCTAGCTTCGATGTGAGATTCGCACGGTAGTTGCCAAAACGTTAAGTTTCTCTTAGTGGTTGGCCTCGTGTTTGAGGTCAACTGTGAACAGAATTGCAAGTTGTCTGCTTTCGCAAGATGCTGTAATGACCTTTTGGGTCTGATGTGAAATCGGCACGTGTGGTACATAATAATGAGAAGTTATATAACATAATATATAGATATATGTATATGTTAGTCCTGATAAGTTGTATAATGTAATAAATATATATATGTATCTATTAGCCCTGATAAGGGTGGGTCCGTTACATCTCCATCGTTTTTTTTTTAGTTTTTTGGACGTAGTACAAAAAACTTCATTAAAGGTTACAATTTGCTTGGGATAGTTACATAAAGTGTTGTGTTACATGATTAAATTCATAATAGAATGTATAAAGTTTAAAATACTTCGTGTTCTTAACTAATTTGCTTAAGAGGTTAATAATGGTTAGTTAACAATATATATTAATGTGGTTTCCTTTAGAACAATAAAAAGGTGGTTAGTACTTATAATATATTAGATTAATTAGAACATTTTTTTTTTTTTTCGCATGTGCGCTTATTTACATACATTAAATTATCCTTATTCTAATGGTAGTAAGACCCAGTACGTTAAAACTTAATTGAATCTTAACTAAATGGTTTATTACCGGACGGGAGAAATGTAGTAGTGATAGCTTATAATTTGAGTTACTGTTTAGAATAAATACTACAATAGAGGATTATGTATATCTATATATATTCTTTTTTTTTTTTTCTTATCTCTACAAATCTCAGGGCATATGATGTTTCCAGCCCCTAATAGAACGTGTGGTTCTGGGAAGTAACGTATCTGCGGCCCGGTTGTGAAGAGATCGACTGGCGTCGTTCTCCTAGGGCGTGTAGACACGCGTCTAACTCGCACTCATCATCGTCCCCTATGCCAATGTATAGGCTTAAGGCCCTGGTTGTATCATATGGCCCTTAAAATATATATATATATAAAAATGATTCTTATTAGTGAATTTTTTAATCTAACTGCTAAACTAAATTTCTACTTTTACTTTCAGTTAATATATTATAAAATGTTAATTTACTCCTCTTAATTCTACTCCTTCTTCCTCTCCTGGAGTATATACAATTTGACGTCGCGGTTGACGTAAAGAATTCCGATGGTTAATGTCATGTAGATAAATTATGGCAAGTATCATTAGTAAATTAATTGAACATATTATAAATAAGATATAGTTATAATAAAAATGTTTGTTTGGTGCTTGCAACAGATTTTGTTGAAGCTGCAACTGAGAGAGGGTTTTTCCCGTATTTAAAAAATCAGTTATGGACCTTATTGGTGATTGAAAAGGATCAAGGATTTGATCAGCTAAAGCAGAAGTCAAAATGCTTGCTTCTTTTATTGTTACATTTGCTATGTAGTTACCATAGTTATCTTGTTCGTTAGTTGGAGTGCTTGGAATTAATACATGATCGGCACCATAAGCCTTGCAAGTTTCGTTAAGAGTTAAAATACCAGTACCCATTATATCAATGAGTGCTAGGGACTTGTTGGTGCTGTTACTGCAGGTAATAAGTATTGACTCCCCGTTTGAAATGAAATACCATTTATTTTGATGTGTTAACTTATAGAACACCGTAGTACCTAATTGGTTGAATGTTATATCACAGACAGCTGGTGCTGTGTCTAACTCTTGGAATAATAAGGCTTCGCATAAGGGTTTATTTGAGGTTAGATGTAATGGATAAATTTCCGGACATAATCTAAATTCGTCGGTTTGTTGGCATTCTACTTGATCAATTCTTTCGAAAGTGGAATATAGCTTTCGTGAGGCTGTCATAGCTATGTAATGGAATTTGGGCTTGATAAAAACACAATTATGGTTAATACAAACAGGATGAGGTAATATATGAAATACATCTAAGGTTTCATCATATGTTAACGGAATTCCTATTTTTAGTACAACTCGGTCGTTAGAATAATATATAGCTAGTTTGGATACCTTTAGTAATTTAGGTATATTTCGTAGTGATAAGGCGTAAGGTAATTCGGTGTTTGGATCAAATTGATCTGTAATGGACTTAAGTTGTTCTAGAATTGCCTCGTCATTAATCAGACTAGGGTGTATATAACCTAACCTAGCGCTTTGGAGTATTTCAAAAAGAGTGTTCGCTTCTAGTGAAAATTGATTAAGTAATGCGTTTAGAGCTAAAGCGTTGTCTATTCGAACGCGATCCAAATCTCCTATTGTGTTATTTTGGTCATATGCGGATATCATTTCCAAAGTATCGACAGACGGCTGCTTAGAAGTAATGTTAGGAAGGCCAAGGACCTTTGTTAGAATTGGTAGAACCGAATGTTCACCTGATAATGCCTTGTCTATTATTTTATCTGAATTTTGTATACATAGCTCACTGCATAATCCGAATAGTAGGCGAGCTGCCTTGCTTAATAATTTAAAAGGAATTCCCCGCTTTGAACGACTAGGTTCAATAGTTCTGAAGATTAAATCAGTTTTATTTACAATGCTAGATAAAGAAACCCTTGCTTGTGTGTTTAAAGTTACACAATGATCGTGAATAGAATTAATATAGCTTTCATTAATTGATGCTAATTGAGGGGAAAATGATTTAGTAAAGTGTTCACAATATTCGTATGATGCATTAACCCTTGCCTCTAGTAGTTGGGCATTCTGATTGTACTGACTTAAGTCTAAATAAGTCAATAGAGTAACTTCCTTGGTTTGAACCTTAAGAGAATCAAGTTTTTCATAGTATAACCCGCTTTGGGTATCGGATAATGTGTCAACGTGGTACCGAAAATCCGCGCAGACTGTTCGAAGTATACACATTCCTATGACCCTGAAATGTTGTATTTCGTATTAGAATATATCTTAACAACCCGCATAGCAATTTGTTGCTATATTTGTTTTCTATTTATCCAAGTGATTGAAAAAAGTGGTTTAACAGTATTTTAAATTTTAAATCTTTAGCTTTTTAAAGAAAGAAAAGAAAACTATCATTTTATTTTAAAAGTAATTAAAATAACATAATATCTTAGTTTATTATAACATATGACAGACATAATAATATTATTTCGTATCGCGTGTCGCCGATACGTGTCTTCGTTCGTATATGATTATAATACGGGGTTTGGTTGATAAATATCAACGAGTCGATTATCCGAGTAGAATTAAATATACTAATATCGTTTGTACGGTGTAAAATAATGTTGTGTTATACTATACGTACGGTATAGTATAGGCACTGAAAGGTAATATATTTTTTTTTTTTTTTTTTTTACGTGACATACTTCAAATTCATCTAAGTTGTCATAATTTAATTCGTTTATCTGCGAGAAACTAAACGGTTTTGTTGCGTTTCATTTATATTTATTGGCAAAACGCCATCCTTTATTATACTAGTTATGTTAGCGCTGGTAAATCACCAGGTGTAAATTGTAATTTATTCACTAAAATACGTGTGTCTTCCGATAATGGATTTATGATTATATAATTTACTGATGTCGTTCATGTCGAAATTATCATGCTAAACTTGCTACTTAATTCGCGAGCCAATAAAATTTTTTTTTTTTTTTTATTACATACAGGTATGGTTTCACTTTTTATCTCACGATTCGCGTTAATAATTTGTTCACGTCGGTTAACCAGTTCAATTTTTTTTTTTTAAATCAATTTAATTTCGATAGCTGGATCTATTTCGATAGAATTTGCAGCGTCGTGTTTTTCAATTATATTACTCGCGTTAATTAATAAATTTGTGTTTTCGATAGATTTATCATTAGTATTCATTTTATCACGCTTTTTTACCGCGCTACTATAAAGCATTTTACTCGGTTTCATCGAAATATTTCTATCATTACTATGTAATTTAATCGCGTTATTCTCTGATATCCTGCTATCTATTTTTTTTTTTTTTTTTTTTTTAACCTCATGGCTATAATCGAAATCATTATTATCATTAATTATATTAGCGGTTTCAACCGTACCGGGATTAATGTTTAACTTACATGTTACCGTTTTTATCGATAGTCTTTTTTTTTTTTTTGAAACGTTCAAAGATTCGTTACTTTTTATAATTTTTCCAACTTCTTTATTAGAATTCGCGTCATTTTTAGTTTTTAGTGGAAATTCAACGAATTAGGTTGATCTTTCCACGCTTAATTTATCATAACCTTGTATATTTAATTTATCTTTATCATTATCAACATGCAGTAGGATTCTGCTCAAATTATTTTTTATATCAACATGCAGTAGGATTCTGCTCAAATTATTTTTTATATCAACATGCAGTAGGATTCTGCTAAATTTATTTTTTATATCATTGTTTAATACCGGAGTTAACGTCTTTATGTCCGTGTTACCGTAACTAAGGACTGTCCCTTCAAGACATCCTGATTATCATTTTTATCGTTAATTTAGTTCACTGGAGTTAACGTTTGAATTACGTGTTACCGCGATTAAGGACTGTTTCCGTGAAACATCCACATTAGCATTTTTATTGAAAGTATAGACTACCGGACTTAATGTTTAAAATTCATGTTACCGTGTCTTGGGGACTGTTTCCGTGAAACACCCAATTTAATATTTTTATCGTTTAGTGCCATGTTCAACACCTTTCCTATTAATGGACTTATAATTTTATGATTATCTCAATCGAGTATACCTAAAATTTATCCAATGGATTGGGTTTTTTATGTTCTGTTAGAAATTGCCTTTTAATAAAATCTGTCATAAGTGTAAGGATGCTATTTGCCCATCCGTTCTAACTTAGCAGTAAAAATAAATTTTTTAGAATATTAATTTGTTTAGCGTTCTAATACAAATTCTTTTCAATATCAATACTAAACTACGATTCAAATTTTATTTATTTAAATAGCCTAACAAAGTACTCTGGAAAATTGGTTAGGATTGGTTAAAAAGAAAAGTGATCAGTTTCTCGTTCTAACATCCTTGTGTTAATCAATTCCAAGCCTAACAAAATATATATATTGTGTATGTATATAAATATTTTCATAAAATTGGTATAGCAAAGTGGGAAAATAAAAGCATGAATAGATCCGCAGATCGGTAAGCTTCCTTTTAAGCATAAAAAGTGGCCCTTTTTAGGCGTTTAATAAATAAGTAATATTCAACTCGAGTCGGCAACTCTAACAGAATGGCGAACATATTATATTTATCTATATATCTATTTTTTTTTTTATACGCTACATATTATTTAAACTATTATTAAATATATATGTATTATAAAGAACAGTATTTTACTTATTAACTTATAATTTAAATTTTTTTTTTTTTTCTATAGGCAACACCCAGAAACTCGCCAAGATTGCCATATTCATAGTTATTTATTTACTTCTAAATTCGTATATATATATTTTTTTTTTCTAAATGAAAGTTACTTGGTTATAAGTCATTAACCACAATTGATTTAATTATTTAGGTAATAATAATGATTTTGACATTAACAATAGTTAAGTTAATTTATAATATAGGTATTACTGAGACGTATATGAACTTTTGATTCGATTTATGGTCTATCAATCTGGTCAAGGTGTTTCTAGGTGTTATTTCTCTTTAAGTGATAAGCATTTTTTTTTTCTTTCTATCACTGGAAATGCGCCGATTGGCGATTCAGCGATCTCTCTTTAAAAATGATGCCTGTACCGTTGCAATCATTACATATAGCTGGACGAGTTCGAACAGAAGTTTGATAATTTCTATTATTATTATTTGTATTAATACTATATTTCATACGTGATTTACAAAAAAGGAAATATGGCCAAGCCTATTACAAATCCAACAGCGTGTGTTTGCATACTTGTTAATGTTAACATTACTACGGTCAATAATGTTAGAAACAGTCTTAGGTGATTGAGATTTTTGTTTAGGTTCCCTTACACTAGATTTGCTAACATTACGTTGTGAATTATAACATCTATCTATTTCTTTTTCTATTGATTCAACTGACCTCCCCTTAACATCCTTATCTACTACATCGTTACAATCATTTCCTATGTCATTGTTTCCTATTTTAATTAGTTCAGGGGATTCTATAATTTCTGATTCAAAAAATCCTTCATTACTACTTTCATTACTATCGCTTTTGGTCAGGTCCATTAATTGGTCTATAACTTGATTTCCTAAAGTATCTTTTGATTCCATTTTTTTTTATTTTTTAAATTTTGGGAGATGACTGGGCCTACCTACACTTAAGATTATCACTTATATAAAACAAAAATTCTTAACTTAGCTTAATACAATTTAAGTTCCTTATCTACTTACAAAAGAGCGTTCATATTTGAATGGTTCTTCCAAAAACGTCGATTTCAACGAAGTGCTTCAATTAACTTGTCCCTTCCAGTTGAAATCAGTTGGACTTGATGTCGTTACCGTCTTTGAACGATCCTACCGACTGCGCCAATGTAGCAACCCTGTAGCCCTGTATGTATGTATTGCAGGCTGTTTGAGTGTTGTTACAATCGTGGTGATAGGTTTTTAGATATTTAATAGAATAACTTCAGAGTAAATCACAAACATTTAATTTAATATACTTATAAAACATGTACAACGACAAACAGTTAATAGCATAAGTTCAGTATGCTTCAAAAATATGATGATTAAGACAATTATAAGCCGCTTAAGACTTCAAAAGAAGATGATAGGTAGAAACTTCAAGTGTAGTGTATGGTGGTCCCAGCACATCTGCCCTGCTATGACTGAAGTTCTCCCTTATATGTTGGTCCGCTCGCTGAATGGCCGTGGGAATCCTCGCAATTATCGAAAGTCCGCGTATGGATGACCTCGCTCGTCCATGGCATCCGCTTATGTCAACGGTGGAGGAAGGGTAGAGGCATGAGAGTGCAGCCTTCGCATGGTCGAAATTGGCTAGCTTCGATGTGAGATTCGCACGGTAGTTGCCAAAACGTTAAGTTTCTCTTAGTGGTTGGCCTCGTGTTTGAGGTCAACTGTGAACAGAATTGCAAGTTGTCTGCTTTCGCAAGATGCTGTAATGACCTTTTGGGTCTGATGTGAAATCGGCACGTGTGGTACATAATAATGAGAAGTTATATAACATAATATATAGATATATGTATATGTTAGTCCTGATAAGTTGTATAATGTAATAAATATATATATGTATCTATTAGCCCTGATAAGGGTGGGTCCGTTACACACGTACCAAATGAAAACCGAAAAGCCATTTAGAGTTGTAGTACGTTATCTCCATCCTACAACTCCTTGTAGTGAAATAAAATCTGAGTTAGAAAATTTCAATTTTTCTGTACTACAAGTTGTCAATGTACTTCAACGACAAACAAAAACACCTTTACCTCTCTTCTTTGTCGACTTGGAAAAAGTTGAAAATTATCAATCGATTTTCGACTTCTCATCTATACTTCACACTAAAATAAAAGTTGAAGAACCACACAAACGCCGCGACCTAGTCCAGTGTCAATACTGTCAGGAATACGGCTCTACTCACTCTTACTGCCACTATGCCCCACGCTGCGTCCGCTGTGGTCAAAACCATCGTTTAAAATATTGCACCAAACCAATCGATACACCACCAACATGTGCACTGTGCCAAGGACAACATCCTGCTAACTATAGAGGCTGCCTAATTCACAAGCAGCTACAACGGAACCGCCAGTCATCTTCAAAACACCCCCCTGTATTTGTAAACCATATTAAATCCCAAACCGATCCACTGACGACAACTGAAATGCCCCAGTATTCAAATAACCAGCCCAAATACTCGTACACTCAGGCCAATTCCGACAAAAATCAAAAACCTCTCCCTCTCAATGAAAAACAACCAATAGACTTCTCCTTAACATTGAACAACTTCATATCAGACTTCAAATCAATAATAAATCAACTTATAACTCTCCTTACAACAGTTCTCACACGCCTTATTGAAAACAATAATGCCAAATAATACTTTTACATCAAACTCTATTGTAATCCTCCTCTGGAATCCTAACGGAATCCTGAATCACACAAATGACCTAACCGCGGTACTGCACGAAAAAAGAGTTGATATAGCTCTTATATCTGAGTCCCACATAACCTCCAGAACAAAGTTAAATATCCCCGGTTATCACCTTATTACATCCCATCACCCCGACAACACTGCACGTGCAGGTTCCGCAATCCTCGTCCACACACATTTAAAATTTTACTCCCTACCCAGTTACAGCAAAGATTACTTACAATCCTGTGCAATAAACATAACTTTAAATCATACCCCAATAACAATAGCAGCTACTTACTGTCCACCTAAACATAAAATAACAACCGACCAATTCAAACAATATTTTAACTCTCTTGGTAACAAATGTATAGTAGGAGGCGACATAAATGCAAAACATACTAATTGAGGCTGCAGAACAAGCAACCCCCGTAGTAGAAACCGCTTTCAGCTCACCTCCTCTGAACACTACAAAACATTTGCTTTCTCCGATCCGACCTACTGACCCACCTCCCCGAGGAAACGTCCAGACATCCTTGATATCTTCGTTACAAAAAGTCCAAACAATCTATTTCATCATATTGAAAATTGTAATGACTTATGTTCAGATCACTCTTCTGTTCTTTTAACCCTAAACTCTACACCTCCTACTCGCTCCACGACTCCCACTCTAGCAAACAGAACAACTAACTGGGTAAAGTTTCAGGACGTATTAACTAATACCACTAAACTAAGCATAAAACTAAAAACTCCCGAAAATATAGATGATGCAGTTACAAATTTAACAAAAACATTACAGTCTGCTGCCTGGGCTTCTTCATTACCCAATCAAAACCAACCACCATTTTCTCTTAATCTCCCAGTCCATATTAGAACACTAATAACTGAAAAAAGACGGGCTAGAAATCTATGGCAGTCTACTCATTACCCTTCTGATAAAAGACGACTGAACACCCTAACTGCACACCTTAAAAGATTACTGGCAAACTTCAGAAGCGAGTCTTACTCAAACTATTTAGCTTCCCTTTCCGCGCATGACGGATCTCTATGGAAAGCCACCAAACAAGCCGTAAAAGACAAACCTACATTCCTTCCACTTAGAAATGAAGATGGTTCATGGGCCGCAAATGATTATGAAAAAGCAGAATTTTTCCAAAAACACTTAACAAATGTTTTTAAGCCCCACGAAACTGCAAACAATACTGAACTTCTTATTATCCCCACTCCAATTGACACTACCTCCAAAATCCTTTTCTCTAGCCGAAGTTAAACATTGCATATCTACATTTTCCACTAAAAAATATCCTGGTTTCGTCTTGATCACATACGAGGTCGCTAAGCATCTCCCCAAAAAAACACTTATTCTTCTCACATATATATTTAATTCCATACTTCACCTCTCATACTTTCCGCTGCAGTGGAAGCTCTCTGTAATAATAGTTGTTTTTCAAAACTGGTAAGCCACCGGAGCACCCCTCTTTAGACCTATACACCTATCAGTCTTCTACCTTTCTTTTTTAAAGTATTTGAAAAACTACTCCTAAAAAGAATTAAACCGATCATAGCTAAGACAAACATTATTCCAAACACGCAGTTTGGTATTCTTAACAGACATTCTACAATCCAACAAATAAATCGTTTAACAGATATAGTCACCTCATCACTTGAAAATAAACAATATTGCACTGCTGTTTTTTTTGGACGTTGCGCAAACATTCGACCGAGTATGGCATGATGGTCTTCTTTTTAAACTAAAACAAATTCTACCTCCATACTACTACTTACTCTTTCAATCTTACCTTGATGAACGATAATTTACAGTACGTTACCGCACAACTCTTTCAATCATATCTGAAATAAAAGCAGGGGTACCCCAAGGTGCTATTTCTGCTCCTCTTCTCTTCAACATATTTACATATGATCAACCTACCCATCTAAACACAACCGTAGCAGAATTTGACGACGATAAAGCAATCATTTCTGTTCATAATGACCCCCATACTGCTTCTCATTACTTGTAATCACACCTCAATAGTCTTCAAACCTGGTACAATGATTGGAAAATCAAAATTAATAAAACTAAATCCTGCCATATTACATTCACTCTCAAGCAAGGAATCTGCCCTCACGTTACTCTAAACGATGTTGTATAAAATTATTGTCCTAAACGATGTTCAAATACCCTCATCAAATACTATCAAATACCTTGGGGTACACTTTGATAAAAAACTAAACTGGGCACACCACTTAACTTACACTCCATTAAAATTAAACTAAACTTACGTCTTAACATTCTGAGAAGATTTCTTCATTCTAAATCGAAGTTGCCCCTTCACACAAAACTAACCATATATAAACTCTTACTTAAGCCGCGCTATGGACATATGGAGTTCAAACCTGGGGATCAGCTAAGAATTCGAATCGTAACAAAATATAAGTCTCACAAATTAAAACACTCCGTCTCATCACTAATTCACCACCTTATATATCAAACCATACTCTACACTTTGATTTACAAATAAAAACAATAAAACAAGTTGCCAAAGACTACTACAGACGATACCACAATTCTCTTCAAAATCACCCAAATCCCCTCGTAAATAATCTCACATTACCCTCAATGCCCAACAACCCACCAAAGAGACTTAAAAGGAAATGGTGCAGAGACCTTCTCACTATCAATTAATTAAAAACAAAGCAAATAAGAGTGTCGTTAGTGGACGGCTTCTCTTTTCATACTTTCAACGTCTATAATTTACCTGTCATCATATGTACTTATTATACTAAAATTGTATGGATCGAGTGTGTAAAATAAAGGAGGAAAAAAAAAACAGAACGTTCATGTGTATAAAAAAACACTAGGTAGCACCAAATAAATATTTTGCAAGCAAAAAAACAAATTTGGTTAGCGTTGTATAAAATTATTGTCCAATATTCCAAATATTTCTAACATTATTAGTACTAAATAAGTCAAAATGTTAAATATATTATTATACAGAACTTTAAATCAGAAAATTATTGATGTATAATTGGCTTATAAAAAACCACGTTCAAATATGGTTATTATATGGATTAGGGGTACAGTAAATTTGTAGTTGAAATAATTATAAATTTGTTCCTGTAAACATTTAGTTGGCCCAATTATTTATTCAGTTCCCCCAATTAGGTATTTGTCATGTCCCTTTTTTATTCCTTAGTTTAAGTCTATTTTTATACATTATAAAAAATGTAATGTATACCAAATTGATACAGTTTTATGTGTATAAAAAACACTAGCACCGAATAAATATTTCGCAAGCAAAAAAACAATTTTAGTATGCGTTGTAAAAAATAATTGTCCAAATTTCCAAATATTCGTAATATTATTAGTACCAAATAAGTGAAAACGTTAGATATATTATTATACAGAGCTTTAAATCAGATAATTATTGATGAATAAGTTTCTTAAAAAGAAATCCGTTCAAATAACAAAATATATTGTGCACAAGATTAACTCTTCCAAAAATACAATATTGGTCGAACTAAAATGATGGTTATTCTTAGGGTACAAAACATTTTTAGTTGGACTGACTTAATAAAAACAGGGTCCAACTAAAAGTTTTTGTCCTTTTTTAATAACACAGTTTAAGTCTGCCCATCTATGTATATTTTTCTGTATAGGAACATGGTATATAATTCAATAGTAAAAGTATATGATGTATACTATAATATGTTGAACCTAAACAAATAATTCAATAACAATAAGAAACTATTTTTATTTAACTAATTTCAATTGTTAATTTTTTTTTTTAACATTTGCAATTAATTAATTTGGAACACACTATGTGTGAAATAAATTATAAAGGGATATAATATAAATTATTTAAAAAATGTTATTTATACTATATTGATACAGTTTTATTAAAGTATGACGCAAAAGGCAATGTTATGTGTAAGAAATCAGAACGTGCATGTGAACAAAAAAACTCTAGCGCCAAATAAATATTTTGCAAGCAAAAAAACAATTTTTGGTTAGCGTTGTTAAAAATAATTGTACAAAATAAGTACAAAATAAGTCAAAATGTTAGATATATGTCAATAATAATTTATTTCTGTAAATATTTAGTTGGGCCAACTCATTATTTAGTTCTTCCAACTAGAAATTGATCGTGTCCTTATATTAAGCCAAAGTAAAAGTAGGACAATTTACCATAACACCATAAGTGACTTTTATAAGTTATACAACTTATATAGGAACAAGAAATTCGATAAAATATTTAGTAGTTCCCATAGTGGGGACAGAGCATGATAGAGTTGAGGCACAGTATTGTGATGATACATTGTACATACATAATAATAAAGTATCATACGGTTTATCGGCTGATAATAGCTGTATTTCTGTACATTCGAGGAAACTGTAAAATCGATCTAATTTCTGAAATCAGTGGAAAGCATCTCAAAGGATATCAAGTATAAAAGTTCCGAACAATCAGTTTTCTCATTTAGTAACTTATTCAAAATAAAAAAAGGAAACCTATAAATTAAAAAAATATTTTTAATAGACGCCTAACTATTAATTTCCATTGAATCAATCGAACGGTGCTTTTTAATATTATTCCACCCAAACCCCTTGTAAATAATCTCACATTACCCTCAATGCCCAACAACCCACCAAAGAGACTTAAAAGGAAGTGGTGCAGAGACCTTCTCGCTATCAATTAATTTAAAAAGAAGTTAATAAGAGTGTCGTCAGTGGACGGCTTCTCTTTTCATACTTTCAATGTCTATAATTTACCTGTCATCATATATACTTATTATACTAAAATTGTATAGATCGTATATGTAAAATAAAGGAGAAAAATAAAAGATTCCTTATGAAATCATTTATGTTATTAACAGCTTAGAACAGAAAAGAAGCTCTCCTGAAAAAACCAAAAAAGGAAGGTAGTTTTCTTTGTTTCGTTTTCTTATGTTTATTCCTTGAACTTGAATTTTAAAAACTATTCACAATGTAATCTAGGTGTGACCCTATAATGTATAAACATTTTTCAAAAATTCTATAAGGAAAATTATAAAACTAAACACAATTCCAAATATAATCGTATGTTTATTATTAAACCTAATATATGAAAAATAAATAAAATGTTCATACAATATTAGGTAATTTTAATTATTATGGTGTCTTCTAAAGCGGTTAAAATGATTTTGTATTATTAACAGGTATATAATTATATATTGTTACAATTCTGCACGTATTTAATACTTTCATACTATTTTGTGGAACAAGAAAATCGTTTTTCAATAGGGACGCCGGACATCAGAGTACTTTTTTATTAGCTATATTTAGCTATAGCTCATTTTCACACTGTATGTGAAATTGTTTGGTTCCCGGGCAAGAATAGGACCACGGAATGTTCCTTCTGTCGTAAGAGGCGACAAAAGGAACCTGATATAAAAGTCATTAACAACCGAGATGGTAGGTTATACTGATAGGGACACCGGACATCAGAGTACTTATGTATTAGCTTAATTAAGCTATTGCTCATTTTCACACTGTCTATGAAATTGAATTAAAAGGTGGTTCAATATAAGAGTGGAGTCGGAGGAAAAATAAATGTTCGATAAAATCCAAAAACAAACGATGCCGCAAAAAAAAAACGGCGCGTTGAAAATAAAAACAATCGGTACAGAGGCAGTTGTTGAAGCACCACGACACGGCAATGTGGAACGGTCGGTGGTGGTGGTCATAGGTGGTAATGAGGAGGTGGAGTGGCAGTCGAAATATAACTCAAACATACCGTTTGTATTTACTTTGACTGCTGTTGTGCACAAAATATATTTACTATACACATTCGCGATAATATGCGTAAAGGTTTAAAACTAGTCCAACATGTACAATAATTTTTCATACCTAGTTAACTATCCGGATTGTTCGGTTCTCAGTGATTCGTTCAAAGTTCGTAGTTACACGTGATTTAAATTTTTTCAAAAAATAAAAATGCAAACTCAACGCTTTTTAAGCGGTTTGATGTTTCGTGTACTATGCAGCAGTATGGTATTTGATTCGATTGCGGTAAACCCCTAGAAGAGATGTCTGAACTTCTGAGTTTTCCGGGATGGCTTAGTTTGCCTCCGTTGGAAATCGTCGACGGCAATGAACGGTACAAAATAACCGATGTACTTAGGGACGATAACGCACAACCAATCATGATAACACTCGGAAACATAATTTTTAAAGTTCGACAAGTGCAACATTTACTAAGTTGCCAGTACACTATTAATTTTCTAATATATCAAACATATTTATACAGACTTGGCACAACATGCACGTTTATGACCGCCTTCGTTCAACGGGAATGTCTAGATAAGTTTGTGCATCTATTAAACCCGGAAACCTTTGTGTCGCGCATGAAAGGTGCGCTATCGTTTTTCAGTAACTTAATTACGCCAACCGAGTTAAAAACCGCCTTTTTCGATATCCTGGATCACTTTATTAACTTGCACGAACAGATCAGCTTACCTAATGACGGAACTAACGTTGATCCATATATAAATGACAAATTAAAAAATATTTTAATAGAATTCGGAAAACTAGAAAATAACGCTATCAAATTTTTCAAAACCTCCTGTCGTCCAGCGGCGCTTTTACAAGAAAAATTTGGCAATTCAACCTTAGGTTGGAAAAAACGTTGATCCATATATTAATGACACAGTAAACTATATTATAATAGAATTAAGAAAACTTAGAAAAAACCGCTATCAATTTTTTCACAAACTCCTGTGGTCCAGCGGCCCTTTCAAAAGAAAAATTTGGCGTTTTCAACTTAAACACGGTCGACAATAAACTTTAGGATATATATTACAAGAAGATCAGCGAAGTCGAAAAAATGGGCATATTATACTCTTTGATTAATAACGCACGAAAAGGGTTCTTAGAAATGGATTACTCTCTCCTGGGTTTCAATTACATAAAGGAGTCAAAAACTACCGTTTTAAATAAAATTAACGACCCTCAAACACAAATTACGCTAACAAAGGGGATACTAAATTCTCTCCCTAACTGGTCACTTTATTTGGAAAACATGTCTGATATCACAAAGGATTCAATAAAGACATATTTTTCTTTAGGTGTATTTGTCAAATTATAGAGTTCTGATAAAGACGTGTAGTATAAATATAAGTCTCTTAATATTTTAACAAAGTAAGCGCTCATCAGGTCGTAGAGAAGACGAATTTTACCGTCAATATTTTGCTCGTTGACTTCAATGGCGATCAGACTTTGAAGACCGTATTTCTTTTTATTCACAACAACCATCAAGTTTTCCAAATAAAGTGACCATTTAGGGAGAGAATTTAGTATCCCCTTTGGTAGCGTAATTTGTGTTTGAGGGTCGGTAATTTTATTTAAAACGGTAGTTTTTGACTCCTTTATGTAATTGAAACCCAGGAGAAAGTAATCCATTTCTATGAACTCTTTTATTGCATTATTAATCAAAGAGTATAATATGCCTTTTTTTTTGACTTCGCTGATCTGCTTGTAATATATTTCCTCAAGTTTATTGTCGACCGTGTTTAAGTTGAAATCGCCAAATTTTTCTTTTGAAAGGGCCGCGGGACCACAGGAGTTTTTGAAAAAATTGATACCGGTTGTTTCTAGTTTTCTTAATTCTATTATAATATAGTTTTATAACTGGCTTGAAAATACTAGCGTTTATTCAAAAGTGATTTTGCCACTCTCAAATTTAAAAATTCCTGTAAACCTGTAACCTCCCTATCCCCACTATACCCCGAACCCACTAGGCTTCGTCCCCACTATTCTCCGATCCCTTTGTACTGGTTTTTTTCGAAATTAATTTGTTGTATTACACTTTTAACGAGCTTTTCTAGTTTTCAATATATTTATATAGCATACAAGTATTTATAGTTTATAGTATAATAATAACATTGTTTACAAATTTTAAGATGCTACACATAATAATCGTACTGGCAAAAAAACTATACGTGGTATTACGATAATTATAATAACAACTCGAATGTTAATAATGTTTTTTATTAAACTTGTTTAAACAGACACGAAAAAAAACATATCAATGCCAAATTATGTGCCGTATTAGTGTATCTGTATATTTTGTACTTGCATAACTTTTATAATTTACTGATAAATATACGGCTTATTTGTAAAAACTAGTTTATAATTTAAATCCTATTTAAATCCTATTGATTATAAAATGAGATCTTGGGAAAAAAGTAGTTAGTCTCAGGCGCCCAATAATAATATTTTAGCTTCGATGCAAAGCGAGAAGGTATTGGTTTTACTCTGATGTGGGCTTTTTTTTTCGCTGTATACACTGTAACTTTTTGAATACTAGACCACTTCCTTCGAACAGCAACTCTATAAATCACAAATTTTGTCTAGTTTGTACTTTGGGGGGGTTAAAGTTGAAAAAGTTTAATTCTTCACAGACGAAAGTTGAAAAAACAAAAAAAAAACCGTACGAGTTTTTAAGTTAGAACTTTTACTGGCTATAATATCGAGAAAAAGAGTCGGATCGAGTTGAAATGTATAAGAAATATTTATTTGGTATGCCCGCGCACGTCAGTTTTGTTAAATTCAAAATATACTCATTTCCCGCCCCCTAGGGGGGGTACAAGTTTTTTTGTTTTTCGGAGTTTTTAGCCGTAATTTTAAAACTTTTGGGTTGAAAATTTGCCAGTAGTTGGAACTCATATGTATCCATAACATATTAAGCGGGTGAAAAATTCGGCACAACAGTTTTTTTTTAATTGCCGGAAAACCGTGTTTTCGCACATTGCGTATATTTTAACAAAAACACCTAAAATCTTTAAAAAAAATTTATCAAATCATTAAAACAATTTTATTTATATCTATGCAGAATGATACTATTAAGTTTTGTGCCCAATTACCACTTTTGACTTTAAGTTTACACAAATTCAACTTTTTTTTTTTACTTAAGTTCTTTCCGGATGATTAAAATTGAGAACTGATTTTATTCAGATATATCACTTTCATTTATAATATATTCCAATAGACCTGTGACCTCTTCATCCCCTCTATACTTTGATTCCATTATGCCTATACTTTTCTGTAATAGTCCTCTCGGATAAATACACATTCAAATAAACGATTTGATGCCTTTCTAAAAAACCATCAAATAAGCACTTTGATGCTTTTCTGCAAAACCCTATAGCCGGAAAAATATTACGCTAGTAAGACAAACCATTTTGGTTAGCGATGTATTAATTAATGTTTCAAATATTTCTGACATTTTTAAAACTAAATAAATCAAAACGTCAAATATATTATTATACAGAGCCTCAAGTCAGAAAATCATTTATGATTAGGTTTCTTATGGAAAAACCTGTTCAAACAACAAAATTGATTAGGCAAAAGATGTACTTTGTGATCGCTATAAATTTAAGTAAATAATAAAACCTTCCTAAATTACAAAGTTGGTCCTACTAAAACTATAGTTAATATAAGGGTACAAAACATTTCTAGTGGGCCTGACTTAATAAAAACTTGGTCCAACAAAAAGTTTGGTTATTATAGGGATTAGGGGTAAAACAAAAATTGTAAACGAAATAACTAAATACAAATTTGTTCCAGTAAACATTTAGTTGGGCCCATTATTAGTTTAGTTCTTCCAATTAGATATTTATCATGTCCTTATATTTTTTCCACAGTTTAAATCTGCACAACTATGTATATTTTTCTGTGTATGAACGTGGTATACAAATCGATGATAAAAATATATGTTGTATTTTTTATATTGAACCTAAACAAACAATTCAATAAGGATAAGAGACTATTTTTATTTAAATTATTTTAATTGTTATTATTTTTTTTTTTTTGTAAACGAAATAACTAAATACAAATATGTTCCGGTAATCATTTAGTTGGGTCAATTGTTTATTTAGTTCATCCAATTAGAAATTTATCGTGTCCCTAAACCATAGTAAAAGTTGGACCGTTCTTTATAAAAACATTTACAATTAATTAATTTGGATAACATTATTTGTAGCAAAAAATATACAGGGATATAATATTCATTATTTTAAAAATGTAATTTATACAATATTGATACAGTTTTATTAAAGTATGACTCAAAAGGCAATGTTCTTTGTAAAATAACAGAACGTTCATGTGTATAAAAAACACTAGCGCCAAATAAATATTTCGCAAGCAAAAAAACCATTTTTGTTAGCGTTGTTAAAAATAATTGTCCAATTTTCCAAATATTATTAGTACCAAATAAGTTAAAATGTTAAATATATTATTATACAGAGCATTAAATCAGAAAATTGTTGATAAATAAATTTCTTATAAAGAAACCGTTCAAATAACAAAATATATTGGGCACAACATTTACCGTGTGATCGCTAAAAATTAAAGTAAAATAGTAGGTAACTCTTGCAAAAATACAAAGTTGGTGGAACTAAGACTATGGTTAATATAAGGGTACAAAACATCTCTAGTTGGACTGGCTCAATAAAAACTGGGACAACTAAAGTTTGGCTATTATAGGGATTAGCGTATAACAAAAATTTGTAAACGAAATAACTCAATAAAAAAATGTTCCTGTAAATATTTAGTTGGGCCAAATCATTATTTAGTTCTTCCAACTAGAAATTGATCGTGTCCCTATATTAAACCATACTAAAAGTTTTTGGCAACTACCGTGCGAATCTCACCTCGAAACTAGCCAATTTCGACCATGCGAAAGCTGCACTCTCATGCCTCTACCCTCCCTCCACCGTTAACATAATTTTTTTCTTTTAATATGTTTAATTTTTAGTTTTCTCTTTTCAAATCATTTTCAATTAATTAATTAGGTAACTATTATGTGTCGATAAAAATTTAAAACGATATAATATACGTTATTTGACCAAGGTTGTTTAAACTTTATAGAAACAGTTTTCTTAAAGTATGACGCAAAATGCAATGTTATTTGTAAGAAAACAGAACGTTAAAAAAACAATAGCGCCGAATAAATATTTCGCGAGCATAAAAACAATTTTGGTTAGCAATGTATAAAATTATTGTCCAATATTCCAAATATTTCTAACATTATTAGTACCAAATAAGTCAAAATGTTAGATAGACTATTATTGAAAGCTTTAAATCAGATAGTTATTGATGAATAAGTTTCTTATAAAGAAACCCGTTTAAATAACAAAATATATTGGGCAGAATTTGTACCTTATCATCGCTATAAACTTAAGTAAAACAGTAGGTAACTCTTGCAAAAATACAAAGTTGGTCGAACTAAAAGATTAATAATTATAGGGTTTAGTGGCACAATAAATTTATATATTTAGTTAGTTATTTAGTTCTTCCAGTTAGATATTTATCATGCCCTTAATTTTTTTCCACAGTTTAAGTCAGCCCATCTATGTAGATTTTTCTGTGTAGGAACGTGGTGTACAAATCGATAGTTAAAATATATGTTATATACTTCATGTTGAACCTAAACAAATAATTCAAAAAGATAAGAATCTTTTTTTATTTAAATATTTTCTATTTTTAATTTTCTTTTTAAAAACATTTTTAATTAATTAATTTGGATAACATTATGTAAAGAACAAAATATAAAGATATAATATATTGATACAGTTGTATTTAAGTATGACGCAAAAGGCAATGTTATTTGTAAAAACAGAACGTTCATGTGCACAAAAAAACACTAGCGCCGAATATATACTTCGCAAGCAAAAAAAAACCAGTACAGTGGGGTCGGGGCATAGTGGGGACGGAGCATAGTTGGGTCGGGGCATATTGGGGACGGGGAGGTCACAGGTTTACAGGAATTTTTAAATCTGAAAGTGATGAAATCACTTTCGAAAAAACGCTTCGATACAAATCGGTAGTTAGTATTTCCAAGTCAGTAAAGTCCAAACCAAGCACAGTATAAACCAGCAAAGTTAGAAAGTTTTAAATGAAGGTTCTGTATTTACAAATGAGCATCAAAGCGTTTATTTGAAAGCGATTTTATCCGAGAGGACTAGTACAGTAGAGTATTGGCATAATGTAATCAAAGCAATGAGGAAACGGAGTGGTCACAGGTCTACAAGAATTATTATAAATAAAAGTGATAAAATTGAATAAAATCGCTTTCAAATAAACGCTTTGATGCTCATTTGTAAATACAGAACCTTCATTTAAAACTTTCTAACTTTGCTGGTTTATACTGTGCTTGGTTTGGACTGTACTGGCTTGAAAATACTAACTACCGAATTGCATCGAAGCGTTTTTTCGAAAGTGATTTTATCACTTTCAGATTTGAAAATTCCTGTAAACCTGTGACCTCCCCGTCGCCAATATGCCCCGACTCAACTATGCTCCGTCCCCACTATGCCCCGACCCCACTGTACTGGTTTTTTTTTTTGCAAAAACTTAGTGGACCAAATAACACATATACAATGTCTTGTTATATTTTGTTGGAATGGTCGACGATTCATGTTTCAATCGTTTGTACTCCATAGTTTAAATTATAATCGCTTATTCTCAATAAAATTAATATTTATGTATTATATATTTCCATTAAAGCAATCTCAAACAAACTATTTATACTTCACAGATTATATTATTTCAAAGCTATATTATACTTCTATTTTACTAGATTGACAATGTACAAAATAAAATGCAACTAAAAAAACCTTTTCATAGATCCTTAAAATGTAAAGGGTGGAATAGTGAAACGGGTTTTTACCATTTAAATACATTAGAAAATCGCCGTTTTACTGCCTCATCCTGTATATTAATTTCTTGTTATTTTCTAAAGAAAAATCGATTTTCTTACATTTAAATTAATATAAATCATATACTGGTACTGTGATGGAGAAAACCATAAATTTTACCTACATTTATTACTTATTAGTTAAATATTACTAACGTGTATAGCCACTAGCAGTCGGCTGTTGCCTGTTATTTAACAATAACCTTTTATGGAGATTTTAAAAATTGTGTTTTTTTAATAATAGCATAGGAGCAGTATCATGATGTTAAATGTTCACGAGATTTGATCTAGTCATAAAATAAAGTATTATCATTTATGACTTAATTATTATTAAAATTTATCTTAATCTGTACATTGTAATAAAATAATGAAATATTTTATACAAAATTAGAGCTACAAGTTGATAAACTAAAAAAATAAAATTAGCACGAAGCAGATTATCTAATATTAGACAATTTAAACAATCAAGCGTGAATCTCTTTAAATGAATAACAGTATAACAATATACAAAACATAAGTTTTCCTTTAAAAAAATTGTGTAATAAAAAATACATTTTGAGGCGGTATACTGCATAAAAACCAACACTTAATCTGAATCCAAAAAACAACAGTCCTCTTCATTATTTGCAGGTAGTTGGACCTTATATACTCATAGTTGACCTTCGGTAAGGTTATATGACGCAGGATATAAAATAACGAGATAACGACAGTGGTTTTGTCGTATCAGAATCATTAAATGTCTTAATAAGTACACGGATAGGTTTTTTTCCCAATAAATCGAGTGTCTACTATAATCAGTTACACGATTTAGTCGCCTATGATATCATGTAATAAACACAATATTATGATATTGATCATTGGGCCCTAACCTAATCTAACACGGATAGACGTTACCAACTTATAGTTTTTAGTGTCTGTTCGTTTCTCACATCTGGTACACCGGGTTTTTAGTTAAAAAAAAAAAATAAATAAATAAATTTGTGTAAACTTTAAGTAAAAAGTGGTACTTGAGCACAAAACCTAATAGTATCATTCTGCAAAGATATACATAAAATTGTTTTAATGATTTCATCAATTTTTTTTAAAGATTTTAGGTGTTTTTGTTAAAATATACGCAATGTGCGAAAACACAGTTTCCCGGCAATTAAAAAAAATTACTGTAGTGCCGAATTTTTCACCCGCTTAATATGTTATGGATACATATGAGTTCCAACTACTGGCAAATTTTCAACCCAAAAGTTTTAAAATTACCGCTAAAAACCCCGAAAAACAAAAAAACTTGTACCCCCCCTAGGGAGTCGGGAAATGGGTATAGTTTAAGTTTGACACAATTAACGTGTGTAAACATACCAAATAATTATTTCTTATACATTTCAACTCGATCCGACTCTTTTTCTCGAAATTATAGCCATTAAAAGTTCTAACTTAAAAACTCGTACGGTTTTTTTTTTGTTTTTTCAACTTTCGTCTGTGAATAATTAATTTTTTTCAACTTTAACCCCCCCAAAGTACAAACTAGACAAAATTTGTGATTTATAGAGTTGCTATTCGAAGGAATTGGTCAAGTATTAAAAAAGTTACAGTGTATACAGCGAAAAAAAAAACCCACATCAGAGTAAAACCAATACCTTCTCGCTTTGCATCGAAGCTAAAACAATTTTGGTAAAAAAAATATATTAATTATAAAATATAATTGTCCAATATTCCAAATATTCCTAATATTATTAGTACCAAAAAGTCCAAATGTTAGAAATATTATTATACAGAGGTTTAAATCATAAAATTATTGATGAATAATTTTCTTATAAAGAAACCCGTTCAAATAACAAAATATATTGGGCACAATTTGTACCTTATCATCGCTATAAATTTAAATAAAACAATAGGTAACTCTTGCAAAAATACAAAGTTGGTCCAACTATGGTTAATATGAGGGTACAAAACTCTAGTAAGACTGACTTAATATAAACTTTGGTGGGCATAACTGCTATAGCATTACGACAATTTCTGTCAACTGAGAACCACTTTTTATTGATATGATTGGATGATCGGAATGCCGTAAAATTGTACCTAACCTATTCAGTGCAACGAGAAGAAATTATCTTTTACTACTTTTGATCCACCAAAGTAAAGCAAACACACCATGACAAAACCGATACTTTCTTAACTATCGCATCGATACTAAAACCTGAATAGACTGAAATAACTGTTGAATTTAAATGGTAAAAGAATGTCATTATGTTCAATTATTATTAAATAATATTCTTATATTATATTATGTTTTTATGTGTCAATAATACAATCAGTCGGTATAATTAAAGAAACAATATTATCAACAGTAAAAACAACCCAAAAATTCTATGCCAGTTCATAATAAAACAGAAAAAGTATTCATGGAGTTACAAACTCAGATAGTTTGCCGTGTTAACTCTTTTAAATCACTAAAGTGGGTATGAATCACAACAAGTGCATAACACAAGTTCATTTAGACATTATGTGGTTACCGTAGATAGTATTGATATGGTTTACACAGAAACGGAACAGCAATATTGTATTCAATTTTTAAAGACGCTCATGAACAATCATAAAAAAGTCTTTGATGGTTTATTTGGTTAAGATGGAAGGTAATACAATTATTTTTGTACATTCGAGGAAACTGTAAAATCTGTGTAATTTCTGAAATCAGTGCAAAGAATCTCTGGCAAGAATAGGATCACGGAATGTTCCTTCTGTCGTAAGAGGCGACAATAGTAACCTGACGCAGGGTAGCAGCTGCATCAGTATCGAGCTAAAGAGGAAATGAATGACATTGGAACGTCTTGAAGAAATACAAGCAGAGCTGAGTACAACGGTATGGTTGCACCACTACGATGTGAAAGGAGACGGAAGACCTACCACATTATTAATTATTCCTAGTAAAAATCATCATGGATGCAAAATCTGAGGCAATGGTTTGATTACAACAACAACCAAATATTCAAGGCAGCCCAATAGAAAATCCAGATTAATATGATGATTTCAAACCTCCGTTAGGAGAGGAATTCCAAGAAGAAGAATGTGATATTGAATTAAAAGGTGGTTCAATATAAGTGTGGAGTCAGAGGAATAAGAAATGTTCGATAAAATCCAAAAAGAAACGATGCCGCAAAAAAAAACGGCGCGTTGAAAATAAAAACAATCGGTACAGTGGCAATTGTTGAAGCACCTATTTTCCAAATATTCCTAATATTATTTGTACCAAATAATTAAAGATTAAAATTATATTATTATACAGAGCATTAAATCAGAAAATTATTCATAAATAAGTTTCTTATGAAGAAACCCCTTCAAAATACAAACTATATTGGGCACAAGATTTACAGTGTGATCGCTATAAATTTAAGTAATCTCTTCCAAAAATAAAAAGTTGGTCCAAATAAACTTATGGTTAATATAAGGGTACAAAACATTTCTAGTGGGCCTGGCTTAATAAAAACTTGGTTTTTATTTAACCAAACAAAAAGTTTGGTTATTATAGGGATTAGGGGTAAAACAAAATTTGTAAACGAAATAACTAAATAAAAAGTTGTTCCTGTAAACATTTAGTTGGCCCAATTATTTATTCAGTTCCCCCAATTAGGTATTTGTCATGTCCCTTTTTTATTCCATGGTTTAAGTCTGCCCATCTATGTATATTTTTCTGTATAGGAACGTGGTCTATAATTTAATAGTAAAAGTATATGATGTATACTATAATATGTTGAACCTAAACAAATAGTTCAATAAGGATAAGAAACTATTTTTATTTAACTAATTTCAATTGTTAATTTTTTTTTTTTTTTACATTTGCATTTAATTAATTTGGAACACACTATGTGTGAAATAAATTATAAAGGGATATAATATAAATTATTTAAAAAATGTTATTTATACTATATTGATACAGTTTTATTAAAGTATGACGCAAAAGGCAATGTTATGTGTAAGAAATCAGAACGTGCATGTGAACAAAAAAACTCTAGCGCCAAATAAATATTTTGCAAGCAAAAAAACAATTTTTGGTTAGCGTTGTTAAAAATAATTGTCCAATATTCCAAATATTATTAGTACCAAATAAGTAAAAATGTTAAATATATTATTATACAGAGCATTAAATTAGAAAATTATTGATAAATAAATTTCTTATAAAGAAACCGTGATTTACCGTGTGATCGCTATAAAAATAAGTAAACTAGTAATTTTTTTAAAAATACAAAGTTGGTCCAACTAAACCTATGGTTAATAGAAGGGTACAAAACATTTCTAGTTGTACTGGCCTAATAAAAACTGGGTCCAACTAAAGTTTGGCTGTTATAGGGATTAGCGTATAACAAAATAACTCAATAAAAAATTGTTCCTGTAAATATTTAGTTGTGCTAAATCATTATTTAGTTCTTCCAACTAGAAATTGATCGTGTCCCTATATTGAACCATAATAAAAGTAGGACCGTTGTTTCTAAAAACATTTACAATTAATTAATTTGGATCAAAATAAACTTAGAACTAAATAAAAATATGTTTCTGTAAATATTTAGTTGGGCCAATTTATTGTTTATTTAGTTCATCCAATTATAAATTAATCGTGTCCCTATATTAAACCATAGTAAAAGTTGAAGCATTGTTTTTAAAAACTTTTAAAATTAATTCATTTGGATAACATTATGTGTAGTATAAAATATAAAGGGATATAATGTACATTGTTTAACAAATGTAATTTTCACTATATTGATACAGTTACAGCAAAGATTACTTACAATCCTGTGCAATAAGCATAACTTTAAATCATACCCCAATAACAATAGCAGCTACTTACTGTCTACCTAAACATAAAATAACAACCGACCAATTCAAACAATATTTTAACTCTCTTGGTAACAAATGTATAGTAGGAGGCGACATAAATGCAAAACATACTAATTGGGGCTGCAGAACAAGCAACCCCCGTGGTAGAAACCGCTTTCAGCTCACCTCCTCTGAACACTACAAAACATTTGCTTTCTCCGATCCGACCTACTGACCCACCTCCCCGAGGAAACGTCCAGACATCCTTGATATCTTCGTTACAAAAAGTCCAAACAATCTATTTCATCATATTGAAAATTGTAATGACTTATGTTCAGATCACTCTTCTGTTTTTTTAACCCTAAACTCTACACCTCCTACTCGCTCCACCACTCCCACTCTAGCAAACAGAACCACTAACTGGGGAAAGTTTCAGGACGTATTAACTAATACCACTAAACTAAGCATAAAACTAAAAACTCCCGAAAACATAGATGATGCAGTTACAAATTTAACAAAAACATTACAGTCTGCTGCCTGGGCTTCTTCATTACTCAACCAAAACCAACCACCATTTTCTCTAAATCTCCCAGTCCATATTAGAACACTAATAACTGAAAAAAGACGGGCTAGAAATCTATGGCAGTCTACTCATAACCCTTCTGATAAAAGACGACTGAACACCCTAACTGCACACCTTAAAAGATTTCTGGCAAACTTCAGAAGCGAGTCTTACTCAAACTATTTAGCTTCCCTTTCCGCGCATGACGGATCTCTATGGAAAGCCACCAAACAAGCCGTAAAAGACAAACCTACATTCCTTCCACTTAGAAATGAAGATGGTTCATGGGCGGCAAATGATTAGGAAAAAGCAGAACTTTTCCAAAAACACTTAACAAATGTTTTTAAGCCCCACGAAACTGCAAAAAATACTGAACTTCTTAATAAAATACAAAACTTCTTATTATCCCCACTCCAATTGACACTACCCCCAAAATCCTTTTCTCTAGCCGAAGTTAAACATTGCATATCTACATTTTCCACTAAAAAATCTCCTGGTTTCGACTTGATCACATACGAGGTCGCTAAGCATCTCCCCAAAAAAACACTTATTCTTCTCACATATATATTTAATTCCATACTTCACCTCTCATACTTTCCGCTGCAGTGGAAGCTCTCTGTAATAATAGTTGTTTTTCAAAACTGGTAAGCCACCGGAGCACCCCTCTTTAGACCTATACACCTATCAGTCTTCTACCTTTCTTTTTTAAAGTATTAGAAAAACTACTCCTAAAAAGAATTAAACCGATCATAGCTAAGACAAACATTATTCCAAACACGCAGTTTGGTTTTCATAACAGACATTCTACAATCCAACAAATAAATCGTTTAACAGATATAGTCACCTCATCACTTGAAAATAAACAATATTGCACTGCTGTTTTTTTTGGACGTTGCGGAAACATTCAACCGAGTATGGCATGATGGTCTTCTTTTTAAACTAAAACAAATTCTACCTCCATACTACTACTTACTCTTTCAATCTTACCTTGATGAACGATAATTTACAGTACGTTACCGCACAACTCTTTCAATCATATCTGAAATAAAAGCAGGGGTACCCCAAGGTGCTATTTCTGCTCCTCTTCTCTTCAACATATTTACATATGATCAACCTACCCATCTAAACACAACCGTAGCAGAATTTGACGACGATAAAGCAATCCTTTCTGTTCATAATGACCCCCATACTGCTTCTCATTACTTGTAATCACACCTCAATAGTCTTCAAACCTGGTACAATGATTGGAAAATCAAAATTAATAAAACTAAATCCTGCCATATTACATTCACTCTCAAGCAAGGAATCTGCCCTCACGTTACTCTAAACGATGTTCAAATACTATCAAATACCTTTGGGTACACTTTGATAAAAAACTAAACTGGGCACACCACTTAACTTACACTCCATTAAAATTAAACTAAACTTACGTCTTAACATTCTGAGAAGATTTCTTCATTCTAAATCGAAGTTGCCTCTTCACACAAAACTAACCATTTATAAACTCTTACTTAAGCCGCGCTATGGACATATGGAGTTCAAACCTGAGGATCAGCTAAGAATTCGAATCGTAACAAAATATAAGTCTCACAAATTAAAATACTCCGTCTCATCACTAATTCACCACCTTATATGTCAAACCATACTCTACACTTTGATTTACAAATAAAAACAATAAAACAAGTTGCCAAAGACTACTACAGACGATACCACAATTCTCTTCAAAATCACCCAAATCCCCTCGTAAATAATCTCACATTACCCTCAATGCCCAACAACCCACCAAAGAGATTTAAAAGGAAATGGTGCAGAGACCTTCTCACTATCAATTAATTAAAAACAAAGCAAATAAGAGTGTCGTTAGTGGACGGCTTCTCTTTTCATACTTTCAACGTCTATAATTTACCTGTCATCATATGTACTTATTATACTAAAATTGTATGGATCGAGTGTGTAAAATAAAGGAGGAAAAAAAAAACAGAACGTTCATGTGTATAAAAAAACACTAGGTAGCACCAAATAAATATTTTGCAAGCAAAAAAACAAATTTGGTTAGCGTTGTATAAAATTATTGTCCAATATTCCAAATATTTCTAACATTATTAGTACCAAATAAGTCAAAATGTTAAATATATTATTATACAGAACTTTAAATCAGAAAATTATTGATGTATAATTGGCTTATAAAAAACCACGTTCAAATATGGTTATTATATGGATTAGGGGTACAATAAATTTGTAGTTAAAATAATTATAAATTTGTTCCTGTAAACATTTAGTTGGGCCAATTATTTATTCAGTTCCCCCAATTAGATATTTATCATGTCCCTTTTTAATTCCACAGTTAAGTCTGCCCATTTATGTATATTTTTCTGTATAGGAACGTGATCTATAATTCAATAGTAAAAGTATATTATGTATAGTTTAATATGTTGAACCTAAACAAATAATTCAATAAGGATAAGAAACTATTTTTATTTAAATTATTTCAATTGTTAATTTTTTTTTTTAACATTTGCAATTAATTAATTTGGATTACATTATGTGTAAAAAGAATTATAAAGGGATATAATATAAATTATTTTAAAAATGTTATTTATACAGTTTTATTAAAGTATGACGCAAAAGGCAATGTTATTTGTAAGAAATCGGAACGTCATGTGTATGAAAAAACACTAGCGCCAAATAAATATTTTGCAAGCAAAAAAACAATTTTGGTTAGCGTTGTAAAAAATAATTGTCCAATTTTCCAAATATCCCCAATATAATAATATTACCAAATAAGTACAAAATAAGTCAAAATGTTAGATATACGTCAATAATAATTTATTTCTGTAAATATTTAGTTGGGCCAACTCATTATTTAGTTCTTCCAACTAGAAATTTATCGTGTCCCTATATTAAACCATAGTAAAAGTAGGACCGTTCTTTTTAAAAACATTTTCAGTTAATTAATTTGGATAACATTATGTGTAGCAAAAAATATACGGGGATATAATATTCATTATTTTAAAAATGTAATTTATACAATATTGATACAGTTTTATTAAACTATGACGCAAGAGGGAATGCTATATGTAAAATAATAGAACGTTCATGTTTTTAAAAAACACTATACCCGGATGAAATATTTCGCTGGCAAAACAACGATTTTCATTAGCGTTGTATAAAACAATTGTCCAAAATTCCAAATATTCCTAATACCATTAGTACCAAATAAGTCAAAATGTTAGATATATTATTATACAGAACTATGACTATGATTAATTTAAGGTACAAAACATTTCTAGTTGAACTGGCTTAATAATCACTTAGTCCAACTAAAAGTTTGGCTATTATAGGGATTACGGTTACAGTAGATTTATAGTTGAAATAACTTCATACAAATTTGTTCCTGTAAACATTTAGTTGGCCCAATTATTTATTTAGCTCTTCCAACTATAAAATTTATCGCGTCCCTAGTGATTTTAATCACTTTAATTTATAACAATTCCTGTATAGCTCTCCATCGCCTCGATGCATTCATTCTATCATGCATATACTCTACTGTACAAGTTCTCTCGGTTAAAATCACTTTTAAATAAACGCATTGATGCTTATTTGTAAAATATTATTTGTAGTACCTCAATTTAATACTTTCTTGCTTTGCTGGTTTACACTGTCCTTGGTTAGGACTGTACTGGCTTGAAAATACTAACTACTGTTTTTCATCGAAGCGTTTATTCGAAAGTGATTTTGTCACTCTCAGAAATTCCTCTAAACCTGTAACCTCCCTTTCCCCACTACGCTTCGTCAACACTATTTCCCGATCTCTTTTTACTGGTTTTTTTTTTCGATACTAATTTGTTATATTACACTTTTATCGAGCTTTTTTTATTTTCAATATATTTATATAGCATACAAGTATTTATAATTTATAGTATAATATTAACATTGTTTACAAATTTTAAGATGCTACACATAATAATCGTACTGGCAAAAACATTATACGTGGTTTTACACAACATGGTTTATGATAAACAGTTTTTACTATTAAAACTTCTTCAATTATTCCTACTATACAAAATTAATGTTACTTAATGTGATTTTCTAATACAATTATCTTTTGAAAAAGTTAGATTTTTTAACCTATACCTTACGAGTATCATAATAACAACTCGAGTGTTAATAATGTTTTTTATTAAACTTGTTTAAACAGACACGAAAAAAAAACATATCAATGCCAAATTATATGTCGTGTTAGTGTATCTGTATATTTTGTACTTGAATAACTTTTATAATGTACTGATAAATATACGGCTTATTTGTAAAAACTAGTTTATAGTTTAAATCCTATTACTTTATTTATGTAGCAATTTTTAATAGTTATTATTTATAAAATGAGATCTCGGGGAAAAAGTAGTTAGGCTCAGGCGTCTAGTAATAATATTTTTTAAATTTAATGGTTTCTTATTTTTTGTAATATATTACTAAATAATAAAACTGATTGTTCTAAACTCCTATACTTTATATCCTTTGAGATGCTTTCCACTAATTTCAGAAATTACACAGATTTTACAGTTTTCTCGAATGTACAGAATTACAGCTATTATCAACCGATAATCCGTATAGTACGTTATTATTGTGTACTATTCATTGTTAAGTACAATTTACCATAACACCATAAGTGACTTTTATAAGTTATACAACTTATATAGGAACAAGAAATTCGATAAAATATTTAGTAGTTCCCATAGTGGGGACAGAGCATGATAGAGTTGAGGCACAGTATTGTGATGATACATTGTACATACATAATAATAAAGTATCATACGGTTTATCGGCTGATAATAGCTGTATTTCTGTACATTCGAGGAAACTGTAAAATCGATCTAATTTCTGAAATCAGTGGAAAGCATCTCAAAGGATATCAAGTATAAAAGTTCCGAACAATCAGTTTTCTCATTTAGTAACTTATTCAAAATAAAAAAAGGAAACCTATAAATTAAAAAATATTTTTAATAGACGCCTAACTATTAATTTCCATTGAATCAATCGAACGGTGCTTTTTAATATTATTCCACCCAAACCCCCTTGTAAATAATCTCACATTACCCTCAATGCCCAACAACCCACCAAAGAGACTTAAAAGGAAGTGGTGCAGAGACCTTCTCGCTATCAATTAATTTAAAAAGAAGTTAATAAGAGTGTCGTCAGTGGACGGCTTCTCTTTTCATACTTTCAATGTCTATAATTTACCTGTCATCATATATACTTATTATACTAAAATTGTATAGATCGTATATGTAAAATAAAGGAGAAAAATAAAAGATTCCTTATGAAATCATTTATGTTATTAACAGCTTAGAACAGAAAAGAAGCTCTCCTGAAAAAACCAAAAAAGGAAGGTAGTTTTCTTTGTTTCGTTTTCTTATGTTTATTCCTTGAACTTGAATTTTAAAAACTATTCACAATGTAATCTAGGTGTGACCCTATAATGTATAAACATTTTTCAAAAATTCTATAAGGAAAATTATAAAACTAAACACAATTCCAAATATAATCGTATGTTTATTATTAAACCTAATATATGAAAAATAAATAAAATGTTCATACAATATTAGGTAATTTTAATTATTATGGTGTCTTCTAAAGCGGTTAAAATGATTTTGTATTAATAACAGGTATATAATTATATATTGTTACAATTCTGCACGTATTTAATACTTTCATACTATTTTGTGGAACAAGAAAATCGTTTTTCAATAGGGACGCCGGACATCAGAGTACTTTTTTATTAGCTATATTTAGCTATAGCTCATTTTCACACTGTATGTGAAATTGTTTGGTTCCCGGGCAAGAATAGGACCACGGAATGTTCCTTCTGTCGTAAGAGGCGACAAAAGGAACCTGATATAAAAGTCATTAACAACCGAGATGGTAGGTTATACTGATAGGGACACCGGACATCAGAGTACTTATGTATTAGCTTAATTAAGCTATTGCTCATTTTCACACTGTCTATGAAATTGAATTAAAAGGTGGTTCAATATAAGAGTGGAGTCGGAGGAAAAATAAATGTTCGATAAAATCCAAAAACAAACGATGCCGCAAAAAAAAAACGGCGCGTTGAAAATAAAAACAATCGGTACAGAGGCAGTTGTTGAAGCACCACGACACGGCAATGTGGAACGGTCGGTGGTGGTGGTCATAGGTGGTAATGAGGAGGTGGAGTGGCAGTCGAAATATAACTCAAACATACCGTTTGTATTTACTTTGACTGCTGTTGTGCACAAAATATATTTACTATACACATTCGCGATAATATGCGTAAAGGTTTAAAACTAGTCCAACATGTACAATAATTTTTCATACCTAGTTAACTATCCGGATTGTTCGGTTCTCAGTGATTCGTTCAAAGTTCGTAGTTACACGTGATTTAAATTTTTTCAAAAAATAAAAATGCAAACTCAACGCTTTTTAAGCGGTTTGATGTTTCTTGTACTATGCAGCAGTATGGTATTTGATTCGATTGCGGTAAACCCCCTAGAAGAGATGTCTGAACTTCTGAGTTTTCCGGGATGGCTTAGTTTGCCTCCGTTGGAAATCGTCGACGGCAATGAACGGTACAAAATAACCGATGTACTTAGGGACGATAACGCACAACCAATCATGATAACACTCGGAAACATAATTTTTAAAGTTCGACAAGTCCAACATTTACTAAGTTGCCAGTACACTATTGATTTTCTAATATATCAAACATATTTATACAGACTTGGCACAACATGCACGTTTATGACCGCTTTCGTTCAACGGGAATGTCTAGATAAGTTTGTGCATCTATTAAACCCGGAAACCTTTGTGTCGCGCATGAAAGGTGCGCTATCGTTTTTCAGTAACTTAATTGCGCAAACCGAGTTAAAAACCGCTTTTTTCGTAATCCAGGAACAATTCATTAACCTGCACAAGCTGATCCGCTTACCTAATGACGGAACTAACGTTGATCCATATATTAATGACACAGTAAACTATATTATAATGGAATTAAAAAACTTAGAAAAAACCGCTATCAATTTTTTCAAAAACTCCTGTGGTCCAGCGGCCCTTTTAAAAGAAAAATTTGGCGATTTCAACTTAAACACGGTCGACGAAAAACTGGAGGAAATATATTACAAGTGGATCAGCGAAGTCGAAAAAATGGGCATATTATACTCTTTGATTAATAATGCAAGAAAAGAGTTCATAGAAATGGACTACTTTCTCATGGGTTTCATTTACATAAAGGAGTCACAAACGACCGTTTTAAATAAAATTTTCGACCCTCAAACACAAATTACGCTAACAAAGGGGATACTAAATTCTCTCCCTAAATGGTCACTTAATTTGGGAGACTTGATGGTTGTTGTGAATGGAAAGAAATACGGTCTTCAAAGTCTGATCGTCACTGAAGTCAACGAGCAAAATATTAACGGTATAATTCGTCTCCTCTACGACCTGATGAGCGCTTACTTTGTTAAAATATTAAGAGACTTATATTTATACTACACGTCTTTATCAGAACTCTATCATTCGACAATGAAACCTAATGAAAAATATGTCTTTATTGAATCCTTTGTAATATCAGCCAAAAAGAGCGATCCAGTTATACAGTACATGAAAGCCGCTAATATATTTTTTCAAATGACATCTCCTCTGAACACAAATTTGTATATTTCAAAAATCCTAATCTTGTTCAAGAGTTTTATTGAAATAACAAATTTCGATGGCGAAAATTTTTATAATAGAAGTGAGGAAAGGTACAATGAGGAACAGTTATCTACAAAAATGAATACTTTCGTCTATGATTTGTCAAAATTGAAACACGAACTAAACATAATATTCGATCAGATGAAGCCCATATCAGTAGAAAATCACACAGATTATGCTGAAAAATCGCAAACAGGTATTGAACAGCAACTCGATGAAAAAATCGAATTTTTCATAGATAAAGTGTTTCCGGAATTGGGGCTTTCGTTTACACTTAATGTAGGGTCAGTTTGCGATTAGTTTAATGTTTATAGCTAATGTTTACAGTAAGAAGTCCGAATGTTTAGACTAATGACAATCAGGAAAATGTTAAATATAATAACAACATTCACAATTATAAAATTATAATTTAAATAAATATAAACCGAGTGTAATATAGTTATTTTATTGAATACAATAATATATTTAGACCATTGAATACAAGAATAATTTGAGTCTATGTATTGTTTATTATGTACTGAGTTATTGATTTGTAATAATATTGTTTATGACATTTTTTGCCCAATTATACCGACTGTTCGTAAATTTACCGTAGTGGTTTGTCAAGATTTTTTCTAGTCTAAAGTCACAATAATTTTTTCCCCGTAGCTAACCTACTCGATTAATATATCTATAATTTTTAAAACGTATGTGGTTGGTACTTTACTTGGTTAAAAGTAGAAAATTACAAATCCCATTATGGTTAAAATCGAATAAACCGAAAACAGAACTGATTGTTAAATAATGCATTCACTGTATCAATGCTATAGCAGTCATTAAATTTTTTGTGTTAACAATTCGAAGTAAAATGATTTTTAGATTTTTGTTCATAAAATAATTATTTTATTTCTGTAATAGTAGCAAATGGTTTTAATAGAATAAAAGTGACAATTGACATTATTATTATTTTATAATATTGAACCACCATTTAATACAGTTTCACTTACGGTGTGAAAATGAGCAATAGCTAATTATACGCTAATAAATAAGTACTCTCGTATCTCTACCAGAACAAACTACCGTCCCCGTAAGTTTTTATTGTGAAAGACTTCGATCTAAAGGGAAAAAACCATAAATATAATGTAATGTAACTCATTACACAGATTAAGCTTTATACATTTTTATGGTGTTAGTAAAAAAAAAGAATTCAGAAATAATAAGCACTTTGAAAAACGAATTTCTTTAAAATGGCATGAAAGTATGTAGTAGTTGAAAAATTGTATTAATTTATAATTATAAACTTGTTAACAATACAATATCATTTAAACAACTTTAGCAGACACCAAAAAATTCTTTTTTTTATTTTACAAAATAAAACAAGCTATACAAAAATATGTACAGTAAGTTTTTTTTCTAAGTTATATTACAAAGCTTGAATGCCTTGAAAGGGAAGCCATCCATTGGTAACAACTCTATATGTAAAGTGTTGTAATGTTATTGAGTTTTTTATTTTATGTTAGTAGGTCTCTATTTTAGTAACGTTTGGTACCCCTTGGGGCATTTGGACCATTCGTAGTAATATATTTGGAAACGCATGTATTGGTCTTACTGTTGATGTATAAGTAATTTAGTTTTTAGTGGCAGCTTGGATTTAAGAATCCGGCAAAAAAGATGCAATATAATAATATTTGATTTTTTCATTTATTTTTTGATGTGAGGTCCCCAGGTTAGACGTTTGTCTGGTATTAAACCAAGATATTTTGTCTCATTTGGAGTAGTGATAACTGTGTTGTTGAGTATTGCAGCAGGACATGTTTCATGACGGAGAGCAAAGGTAACGTGACTGGATTTATTTTTATTCCTAAACCATGTCTCACAGATGTTTATCGTATTGTAAATAGTGAGCCACGTCGCTTCTATTTTTGTGACAAATTAATATAGCTGTATCGTCAACAAAAGTAGCTAGTAACGTGTTAGAAAAGCAAGGTGAATAAGCACAAATTTTTTTGACTATACATTTTCTGTCTTGAGAGTATAGTTTTATTTTAAGGGATACATATAGGGACTGGAAATATTTTTTCAGTTTGTAAAGTAGACCACTGGGCCAAATCTATCAAACGCTTGTGCGACATTACGAAATAAGCCAGTAAAATATTGCTTGTTTTAAAATGCTGAAGCGATCGTATCTGTCAATCTATGGATTTGGTGAATTGTAGAGTGACTGGCACGAAATCCAAACTGGGTATTAGGCACCAAAATATCGGGATGCCTATTGGCATGAGTTGACCCTTAAGTTGGACTTGAACGAGAATTAAATGAAAAATGTTTATTGGTAATTAATGAACGTAGGAATTATCCTTTTTGGTTATTCCAGTTACATCCCATAAAAAATGTTTTGAGTTCAAGTCTCCACCAGCTACATATAAATGACTTAATGGGTCGAACAATTTTTAAAAATCAGCTTGACGTATATTATAACGAGGAGGACAATAGACTGCCGAAATAGTAATTGGAATTTTATTTAAATAATTTCAATTGTTAATTTTTTTTTTTTAACATTTGCAATTAATTAATTTGGATTACATTATGTGTAAAATAAAATATAAAGGGATATAATATACATTATTTAACAAATGCAATTTATACTATACTTATACAGTTTTGTTTAAGTATGACGCAAATGGCAATGTTCTTTGTAAGAATAACAGAACGTTCATGTGTATAAAAAACACTAGCGCCAAATAAGTATTTCACAAGCAAAAAAACCATTTTGGTTAGCGTTGTTAAAAATAATTGTCCAATTTTCCAAATATTATTAGTACCAAATAAGTTAAAATGTTAAATATATTATTATACAGAGCATTAAATCAGAAAATTATTGATAAATAAATTTCTTATAAAGAAACCGTTCAAATAACAAAATATATTGGGCACAAGATTTACCGTGTGATCGCTATAAATTTAAGTAAAATAGTAGGTAACTCTTGCAAAAAAAAGTTGGTCGAACTAAGACTAAATGGCAATTATGACGCAAATGGCAATGTTATTTGTAAGAAAACAGAATGTTCATGTGTATAAAAAAACACTAAGTAGCGCCGAAAAAATATTTCGCAGTCAAAAAAACAATTTTGATTAGCGTTGTATAAAATAAATTTTTGCAATAATTGTCCAATATTCCAAATATCCCTAATATAATATTATCACCAAATGAGTACCAAATAAGTCAAAACGTTAGATAAATGTCAATAAAAAATTGTTCCTGTAAATATTTAGTTGGGCCAAATCATTATTTAGTTCTTTCAACTAGAAGTTTATCGTGTCCCTATATTAAACCATAGAAAAAGTAAGACCGTTGTTTATAAAAACGTTTACAATTAATTAACTTGGATAACATTATGTGTAGAATAAAATATACAGGGATATAGTATACATTATTTACAAATGTAATTTATACTATATTTGTACAGTTTTATTAAAATATGACGCAAAGGCAATGTTATTTTTAAAATAACAGAACGTTCATGTTTCTAAAAAACACTAGCACCAAATAAATATTTTGCAAGCAAAAAAACAATTTTGGTTAGCGTTGTTAAAAATAATTGTCCAATTTTTCAAATATTATTAGTACCAAATAAGTTAAAATGTTAATTATATTATTATACAGAGCATTAAATCAAAAATGTATTGATAAATAAATTTCTTATAAAGAAACCCCTTCAAAAAACAAAATATATTGGGCACAAGATTTACAGTGTGATCGCTATAAATTTAAGTAAATCAATAACTCTTCCAAAAATAAAAATTTAGTCCAAATAAACTTACAGGGTACAAAACATTTCTAGTTAGACCGACTCAATAAAAACTGGGTCCAACTAAAAGTTTGGATATTATAGGGATTAGGGGTAAAACAAAATTTGTAAACGAAATAAATAAATAAAAATTTGTTCCTGTAAATATTTAGTTGGGCATATTCATATACGAACCCGTAAGTGTCGAAACATTTTTGAAAATCAACTTGACGTATATTATAACGAGAAGGACAATAGACAGCCGAAATAGTAATTGGAACATTATTAATATTTACTGACACGCTTGACGCTTGAATGTGTTGTTTTTGGTACGGTCTGATTTTGTTGTGTTGTATGGTATTTGATATTAAAATAGAAGTACCAGCGTGAGATGAGCCGTCAGGATGATTAGTTTTGTATGAAGTATAGTTGTATAAGTAAATGTGTGATTTTTTAGTAAAGTGTGTTTCACTAATTAGAGCTATATCAATAATATTGTCGTTTAATATAGTTTGTAACTCATTTTTATGTTATTGAAGTCCATTAGCATTCTAAAGAAGATTATAAAGAGAAGTTTTATTAAGATTAAATCAGTAGACATCTTTTGAAACAATTTTAATTATTACTGTTGTTAACAAGTATATTATATAGTTGATTGATGATTTGAGACCAGACCGAAATGAAGAAAGATTTTTAGTAAAATCTTTGTCAGCATTAGTTGTATTTTGGGTTTGAGTATTGTTATTATAGTAAGATTGTTGAGTTATTTTCGCGTATGATTAATGCATGTTGGGATTATGTACAATAGGGTGTATTATTTGGGTTTTACCGACAGGGGCCTTTACATTATTTACAAAATTATGTTCAATATTATGGTTTAAACAAGTAATGAACAAAACACTTCTAGTGGACTGATTTAATAAAAACTTGATCCAACTAAAATATGGTTATTACCTATATGGATTAAGGGTACAGTAAATTTGTGGTTGAAATAATTAAATACAATTTTTTAATGTTTATAAACATTTATTTGGCCAAATTATTTATTCAGTTCCTCCAAAAAGATATTTATCATGTTCCTTTTTATTCCACGGTTAATTATGCCACACTATGTACATTTTTCTGTGTAGGGACCTGGTCTACAATTCAATAGTAAAAATAAATAATGTATACTATATATTGAACCTATACAAATAATTCAATAAGGATAAGAAACTATTTTTTTTTTAAAATTTGTTAATTTTTTTTTTTTTTAATTTACAATTAATTAATTTTGGATCACATAATGTGTAGAAAAAAATATAAAGGCATATAATATACATTATATAAAAAATGTAATTTATATTATATAGAACCAATTTTATTAAAGTATGGCGCAAAAGGCAATGTTATTTGTAAAAAAACAGAATAACCATGTGTCTAAAAAACACTAGCGTAGAATAAATATTTTGCAAGCAAAAAAAATTTTTGGTTAGCGTTGTTAGCGTTATAAAAAAATAATTTTGATACAGAGGTTTAAATCAGAAAATTATTGATGAATAAGTATTCTTATAAAGAAACCCGTTCAAATAACAAAATATAATGGGCACAAGGTTTACCGTGTGATCGCTATAAAAATAAGTGAACTAGTAACTCTTTCAAAAATACAAAGTTGGTCCAACTAAAACTATGGTAAATAGAAGGGTACAAAACATTTCTAGTTGGACTGGCTTAATAAAAACTGGGTCCAACTAAAGTTTGGCTTTTATAGGGATAATGGATAAAACAAAATTCGTAAACGAAATAACTAATTAAAAATTTGTTCCTGTAATAATTAGTTGGACCAAACCATTATTTAGTTTTTCTAACAAGAAATTTATCGTGTCCCTAAATTAAACCATAGTAGGGCCGTTGTTTTTAAAAACATTTACAATTAATTAATTTGGATAACATTATGTGTAGAAATTGATATAAAGGGATATAATACAAATTGTTTAAAAAATGTAATTTACACTATATTGATACAGTTTTATTCATTTATTATAGCCGGATGAAATATTTCGCTAGCAAAAAAAACAATTTTGGTTAGCGTTGTTAAAAATAATTGTCCAATATTCCAAATATTCCTAATATTATTAGTACCAAATAATTTAAAATGTTAAATATATATTATTGTACAGAGCTTTGATACTTGTATCAACTCTTTTTCAGAAATCTAACCTAAAATGTACATAAGTGGGCAAAAGTTTGAAAAACATCACTAAATCCTTTTTACAATCAAGAAACACACCCAAAAAGTTTACATATTTTTGAAATGAATGTTAGTATGCTCAATAAGTTCTTTTTAAAAATATTCGAATTAGTTTTTGTCTGCCACACTATGTATATTTTTCTGTGTAGGAACGTGGTATACAAATCAATAGTAAAAATATATGATATATACTATATGTTGAACCTAAAAAAATAATTCAATAAACATAAAAATTAAAATATACTAAATGTATATACTAAATGAATATATAATACATTATTTGACAAATGTAATTTATATTATATTTATACAGTTTTATTCAAATATGACGCAAAAGGCAATGTTATTTGTAAAATAACAGAACGTTCATGTTTCTATAAACACTAGCGCCGAATAAATATTTTTCAAACAAAAAAACATTTTTGGTTAGCGTTATAAAAAATAATTGTCCAATATTCCAAATATTCCTAATATTATCAGTACCAAATAAGTCCAAATGTTAGATATAGTATTATACAGAGGTTTAAATCAGAAAAATATTGATGAATAAGTTTCTTATAAAGAAACCCGTTCAAATAACAAAATATATTGTGCACAATTTGTACCTTATCATCGCTATAAATTTAAGTAAAAAAGTAGGTAACTCTTGCAAAAATACAAAGTTGATCGAACTAAGACTATGGTTAATTTAAGGTACAAATCATTTCTAGTTAGACTGGCTTAATAAACACTTACTCCAACTTAAAGTTTGGCTATTATAGGGATTACGGTTACAGTAAATTTGTAGTTGAAATAACTTCATACAAATTTGTTCTTGTAAACATTTAGTTGGCCCAATTATTTATTTAGCTCTTCCAACTAGAAAATTATCGTGTCCCTAGTGATTTTATTCACTTTAATTTATAACAATTCCTGTAGAGCTCTCCTTCGCCTCGATGCATTCATTCTATTATGCATATACTCTACTGTACAAGTTCTCACGGATAAAATCACTTTTAAATAAATGCATTGATGCTTATTTGTAGCACCTCAATTTAATAATTTCTTACTTTGCTGGTTTACACTGTGCTTGGTTAGGACTGTACTGGCTTGAAAATACTAACTACTGTTTTTCATCGAAGCGTTTATTCGAAAGTAATTTTGTCAATCTCAGATTTAAAAATTCCTGTAAACCTGTAACCTCCCTGTCCCCACTATGCCCCGACCCCACTACGCTTCGTCCCAACTATTCCCCGATCCCTCTGTACTGGTTTTAGCTTCGATGCAAAGCGAGAAGGTATTGGTTTTATTCTGATGTGTGTTTTTTTTTTATCTGTATACACTGTAACTTTTTTAATAATGGACCAATTCCGTCGAATAGCAACTCTATAAATCACAAATTTCATAAAGTTGCTACTTTGGGGGGGGGGGGTAAAAGTTGAAAAAGTTTACTTCTTCACAAACGAAATTTGAAAAAAACAAAAAAAAAACCGTACGAGTTTTTAAGTTAGAACTTTTATTGGCTATAATTTCAAGAAAAAGATTCGGATCGAGTTGAAATTTATAAGAAATATTTATTTGGTATGCCCGCGCACGTCAGTTGTATCAAATTTAAATTAAACCCATTTCCCAACCCTTTTAGAGGGGGTCAATTTTTTTTTAGTTTTTTAGCCGTAATTTTAAGACCCTTAAGTTGAAAATTTGTCAGTAGTTAGAACTCATATGTATTCATAGCATATTAAACGGAAAAAAATTTCGGCACTGCAGTTTTTTTTTAATTGCCGGAAAAATGTGTTTTCGCAGATTGCGTATATTTTAACAAAAACACCTAAAATCTTTAAAAAAAATGTATCAAATCATTAAAACAATTTTATGTTTATCTATGCAGAATGATACTATTAAGTTTTGTGCTCAAATACCATTTTTGACTTTAAGTTTACACAAATTCAATTTTTTTTTTTTTACTTAAGTTCTTTCTGGCTGATTAAAATTGAGAGCTGATATTAAATTCGAAATCACCGACCCCAAAAACATACAATTTGACCACTTTTGATGTCTTTTACACAAAAATCCAGAAAAATGTTTTAGCTTCGATGCAAAGCGAGAAGGTATTGGTTTTACTCTGATGTGTGTTCAAAACACGGTGTACCAGATGTGAGAAACGAACAGACACTAAAAACTATCAGTTGGTAACGTCGATCTGTGTTATGTTAGGTTAGGACCCAATGGTTGGTATCATAATATTGTATTTTTTACATGATATCATAGACGACTAAATCGTGTAACTGATTATAGTAGATAAATGAGTTAAGACACTTAATGATTCTGACACGACAAAATCACTGTCGTTATCTCGTTATTTTATCGCCCGCATTTTATTACCGACCGAAGGTCAACTATGAGTGTATAAGGTCCAACTACCTGCAAATTATGAAGAGGACTGTTGTTTTTTGGGTTCAGATTAAGTGTTGGTTTTTAGGCTGTAGGTGAGTTGCGGCCCGAGGTGTTGTTTACGATGTCGGAGAATGGTGAATTGCGGCCCGCAGTTTTCGATGGACGTATGAGTTGCGGCTCAGAAGTTTTCTTGAAACTTTTATCGCCAATTTAGAAATACAGGACGATTTTTTTAAAGAGAACCACTCAATATCTTATAGCCTATAGGATTTAATTAATTTTTTTATTTTAATTTTCGCATTGTTTTTATATTATGTGATCTCGTTACTTTTGAAGTTATAAGAGTGTCAAAATTAGGACAGATGAATTTTTGTCAACTCAATAATATAAAATAACTAAAATGACAACGAAGGAACCGCTCATCGGCAAATAACATGACGAAACTTGACCTTAACTTGACCAAAAAACACATTTTTGGGAGATAACTAAGACAACCTCCCCGTGGTGTCTCCTGTAACGTGGTCTATATTTCAAAAGTAAAAGTATATGATGTATACTTAAATATGTTAAACCTAAACAAATAATTCAATAAGGATAAGAAACTATTTTTATTTAAATAATTTCAATTGTAAATTTTTTTTTTTAACATTTGCAATTAATTAATTTGGATTATATTATGTGTAAAATAAAATATAAAGGGATATAATATACATTATTTAACAAATGTAATTTATACTATATTGATACAGTTTTATTAAAGTATGACGCAAAAGGCAATGTTATTTGTAAGAAAACTGAACGATCATATGTATAAAAAAACACTAGCGCCGAATAAATACTTTGCTAGCAAAAAAACGATTTGGTTATCGATGTAAAAAATAATTGTCCAATATTCAAAATATTATTAGTATCCAATAAGTCAAAATGTTAATTATATTATTATACAGAGCATTAAATCAGAAAATTTTTAATAAAATAAGTTACTTTTTCTTTATTCTTATTCTTATTCTTTGAAGGGGTTTCTTTAACCCCTCCAAACAACAAAATATATTAGGCACAAGATTTACAGTGTGATCAATAAAATTTAAGTAAATCAGTATGGTTAAATATGATTAAATCAGTAACTGTTCCGAAAAAAAAAAGTTGGCCCACATAAATGTATGGTTAATATAAGGGTACAAAACCTTTCTAGTGGGACTGGTCTAATAAA